>NC_079165.1:106167142-106294642 GCF_947568905.1 Ostrea edulis
GCTATCCTCCTTCTCTGTGTGTTTGTCTTCCTGTATTGTGTATATGCCTGATCCAACATTGATATTAAAGTTTAGTACACTCGGTCAATCAGTTTGTGGACTTTCCGAAGAGTATTGTTCCACATAAATTATATTTCAATATACACCGAAAACTTAGTTGCTTTTGTAATTCAAAAACAAGCGCAGATTAATTAACCTCGAACAGCATCTCAAACCATCTTTTGGTATGATAAAAAAAAAACTAAAAATATATAGATTTAATTCATTTTATTAACAACACTTTGAACTTAATTATCAAAACTTTAAATCATCATTTACATTTATAAGTTGAGGATGAAACCCAGAACATTTATGGACAATTAAACTATGGTTGATTTCAAGTATTTAAACAAAACATTTAAATCATTATCAAATGGGTGTTACTTCAATATATGAGCACCTTCAGTTGATAAATACTGAAAATGAATACATCTTGATTAAGAGCAACAAAACGTGTAAAAACAACCCTCAATAAACGCCCCTTTACCATTTGTGCAACTTGCTTGCAGTGTACAATTCAAATACTAAAGAGAATATAAGTTTGTATATTGATTTGAAATATCAATTGTAATATATTCCTTTAGCAAAACAATCCAAAAAGGCCATGTAATGTAATAACAATATGATTTCGTTGGTCTGGGCACTTAAAACAATATTCAAATCAGTGCAGGATGTTCCTTTTTTCAAAAATATGATCTCTTGTATTGAAAGTAGTATCTAAAATCGGACATACTAGTATATTCAAATATGAAAGTATGAAAGCAATAAAGGAAATAAGAAGGCACAGCCCTAAATATATATATATTTTAAGAAATTATATATGATAACAAAAATTCACAGTAATTTTAATCATCTGCTAACATAACGTGTATACATTAAAAATCTTTAATAAAACAATCCAAAACGTACTACATTTATATCGAATTAATAATGATGCAAAAACAAGGACGGATTCTTCCGTATTGCATAACAAGTAATTCCGGATACATTACAGGTCTATGGAGGTCGTTTATCATACAGTAAATCTACAGTGTAATATCCAGATAGAAGTGTTGGTGCAGAACAATAAATACAATATTGCCTTTTCCCTAATCTAAGTAAAATCACGTGGTCTCTAAACTGGGCAGGTTCTTCACGGCAGCCGCTTTTTTGATTGGTCCATGTTTTGGGTCCAGTATCCTCTGGTCCTCTGGTATATTGCTACAAAACAGAGACAAGTGTAATCATTGCCTTTTATATCTTTCACTTTTCTATTAACATTACATCATAATGCATCTTTTACACCACATTAAATACAACGAAATCCATTCTTTCAGCATCAACCATGATTGGAATTGTTTTAAATTCTTCATATGTTTGACCAGATAGCGTATTTTCATAAAGATATGGATAAACTTTTAAAGTATTTATATTAGTTGAAAGAAATCGTGAAACAAAAATAATTCTAGAGAGTATAAATATACATATCAGTAATATATATAATATATATGTTCAGTAAGTACAATCACCCGAAATCAGAGGACAATGCACACAAATCTACATATTGTCTTACCTTGTTTGGTAACAGGAAATTGTATAATTAAACTTAGCACTATCTACGCCAATATAATCATACACAAATTCCATAGAGAAATACTCTCTTATCATCGATTAGAGAAAAACAAAGAGAAGGAAACGACTTGAGCTGTAAAAATAAAAATGCTTCTGCAGAAGTTTTTTTTTAAAGTAACACTCCCAAAAAGATAAAAATTGAAAATAGTGAAATACTAGCAATACTATTGACCGAAACCAAGTGTAAAATGAATAGAAATCCTCCCTGAAAACAAAGTAAACTGGAGACTATGGGGGAAAATCTAGCTAGCATAGTTAGAGCGGAGGACAGTTAACTATAGAAGGAATAGGAACACAGTATCCACGGTCGAGAGCTTACCCCATCAGCCTGGTGTAAAAAATGACGTTCTTAGTATAACAGGATTTCATAAATTCACGCAAGAATGTTAATTAGTGATCGTGTGACTTTGCAACAAATATCTTACAGGATTAAGAAGGTGAGAGTTCTGCATGATTTTAATGTTACATGATGAAACACAGTGTGAAAAACCGGTAATTTTAGGTTGAATTAAGTGCATCTTGGCTTTCACTGATTTACTGATTGTCTGTATTGTAAAAAGAAGAATGTTGCTGTGTTGAACAGGACTATCTGCTTACCGTATCTCATGCTCCAAATTTCTGAAGACAAGAGCAAGATATTCATTACGATATGGTCAAAGAAAAATTTCCAATTAAAATCATTTCAAATTAAATTACGGCACCAACACAGAGGATTGCGTTTCAAGGTTTTATCACCGGCGATAAATCAGTTTGGTTATTCAAGTACATGCAAGATAATAGTCTAATTCTGAACGAATAACGTATATATAAACTCAAAACGTTCTATAATTCAATAAATTTGGGGGACGATCATTTCCCCATATATACACATGGAAAGATTGTAAGTAGAAACTATTGTTTTGGTTGTGTTGGTGCCAGACTTTCCTCACATTTCTGTCATGTCTTTTTATCAGGCATAATAAGAAATACTGTGCAGTAATATTCAGAAAAAGTAAGAACATTGAAGATATTTTATCTAGGCTCTACAAAGACTGTTGTTGAAGTTGTGAGCTAATATACCGGTGGTCAGTTTTAATGGAATGAAATAATTTCGGATCTGCACCAGTATATGCATTTTAAATGATGAACTATACATAGTTATTTAATCAAATTATTACGTCTATATATAACCGATAATCATTAAGTGAAAATTAATTTTTGTTTCATTTGAAATACACAACACCAACGGGATAAAATATAGGGATAAAACTTAGTTTTACCTTAGACTACGGTAATTTGTGTTTCGAACAGTTTTAATTTTGGACCTCCTTGGCGAAGAAAGAGGGCTATTTTCATCCGTTTCATGCACTGATATCCTAGAACTAAAGGTTGGAAGCCAATACTTTATACACATACTAATAACATATAATGAAATTAAATATACTCTAAGGATAATGCTACGGAGTCCCCATGCTTAGTGCTACTTCTACGGACTCAACTATTCCATCGTGTTTTATATATGATTATTCCTCCTAGGCACCTGATCCCATCTCTGGTGTTTCCAGGGGTCCGTGTTTGCCTTACTTTCGATTTTGTAATCTTTATGGTATTTATTAGATTGATAATTGTTCGTTATCTTCATTCCCTAACACTCCAATGGGCTTTAGAACAAATGCACATAAATGAATCTAGCCATGATGCATCATGCTGGACTACTGTCAAATGTTTTAGCATTTAAAGCCAGTTAATACTTAAAATATTTATCAATTACCCCAATATTTCACATAGCCGCCGATTCTTCCTTTGACTGAAAAATGCCTTGACAGAGTTAGATATATGACCCTCTTTCCTATAAAAAGACAGTTCAGGTGCAGAAGCACAGCCAAATATCCTCTCTATCTACACGTGAACGTACCGGAACAGAGCCAGAAACCTCTCTATCTACACGTGAACGTACCGGAACAGAGCCAGAAACCTCTCTATCTACACGTGAACGTACCGGAACTGTGGTCCCACTTACCTTGTTATTCAACACTCATTTGATCAATACGGGGGTCCCACAAAACTCTTTTGAGGGATCTAGATTTTCAAAAGGTGTTCATGTGTAATTTTGATTTTGTGTTATATACAGGTATCAATTGTTTTCTTGTGTGTCTCCACATATCGCTTGCACACTTTCTTTTATACCTGGTTAAAGACTTTTCATTTCCTTACCAACTGCAATGAATATGAATTTTGGCCGTTATCTTAAATCACATGCAAAGCCCCTTAACCAATCAAAAGACACATAAAAATGGCAAATTCGCACACCACATCTGATTTCAAATACGTGTATTAATACAGTTGATTGGCTAAAAAGAAGCACATCAAAATATGTCCTGTCTGAATTTAGTTAACTTATACGCCCACACACAACCCCCGATGACATAAAAAGCACACAAAAAGGATTATGACAGTTTCACAAGGCCTCCCTGTATCATATACATGTATATTATATATAATTCCACCCTTGGCATACCTTTGCGAGCTTCGCTCGTTCTGACTGTTGAATGGTAATGTGTAAGGTATAACAAAACTAATACGACAATAATTCATAAAGCATGAAATATTTTCCTACTCAGAAGAGCTAACGAAAAGGAATCAAATTTCAATGTAGATAGCAACAATCTGAATTCATACACTGAATCTGAATTCATTTTTGGCCGATTTTGATGGATTAGATATTTTGAAGTATTATAACTAACTTCAGACATGTTGCTATCAAAATAGAATTAAAACATCTACGTGAAAATTGCTTCTAAATTGTGGTGGGAACACAAAAGGGCACACGATTTCACTACAAAGAATCAATAGAATTGAAAGTCGACATACCCCATACTCCTGGGAGTGCGAGATCCCGGAATAGTGTCCAGTGCGTCCCGACTGGAAGATAACTTGGTACGAGTGGACGACTCATTGATGGAGCCCTTGGTAGAGTTGATCTCCAGTGAATACGTCTTCCTCTCATCGTTAGCCTTGTGGTATGCCTAATTAAGCAGGGTCAAAGGTTAACATTCAAAAGGTAGATTCTTGGCAAGACTAATTAACCAGGGTAAAAAAACGTTATATTAAAGAAAGGTTTGACAACTTTAGTTAACATTTACGTGAGCGTTTACTGGGGTAATTTTATTGAAAATTGGTATCTTAAAAATCGTAATGAACACAGCAATTTGAAATAGTATTTACATGTGCTTTAACTAAAGTAATATATTGGGTAACTCCACTATCCGTTGATTTGAATACATTTCATTCAGCAAAGCAATAACAGACAGAACAAAGTGACAACAACCTAGGTCAGATAATGTCTCAGTCCAAACCACTTCAATCTTCACTCACTACCTGAACACACCAAGGTTCAACGCTATCATATGTTTAGTAAGTAATCACAAAACGTCCAGGACGCACTTCAGAAAAGAATGAACAGGTGCGTAGAAACGTGATTGTGTTGTAACAAGTATTTCTTTCTGAGTATATTTATATCGGTAGCTTGCCAGTCCTATGACTCCTAATTCTCATAGTCAGAATTCATACTGTGTACTAGTTTGATAATCATGCATATTAGTGAATAGGGAACTATGTTTCACTGCAGTTTCGAAATTACTAGAGATTCATGTATTTCACTGACTTGGAATCAAGTTTTATTTTTCTATCTAGCAGTATCGAAATTACTTTATGCATACATATGAGGAGGCGTGTCAGAATTAAGTTTCTACAGGATTAGAATTAGAGGCTGTATAAGGACAAAGATGCAAACAAACAACAGAATGTTGAATCCGAATACAAAAGCATGCAAGCACTATCAACAAGAAACGTCTGTTTCATTTCTATAAAGAATGTAGGCAAAATTGTCGTGTTATAAATGAAAACTTCATACTTTATTCGTTGAATGCTCAGACCTTATATAGAAACAGACTTTCTAGCGTACGAACTGTCCTGGTTAAAGATGAGTACAGAACACTGTGGCTGCAAATTTAACCAGAAGCGTTCACCTCACCTTTGACTCTTGGTCAAGCCTCCAATCTATGTCCCTAATTTGTCCTTGAAGCATTTGCTTTTCTTTTTCAAGCGACCGAATCATATACTTATCTGCCTAGAATATGAAGGTGCAGTGCTTTTAATATAAGAGTGAATTGACAATTTGATATTGCTTCGCTACCTTTGATTCCTGGTCGAGTCTCCATTCCATGTCTCTCATCTGGTTCGCCAGAACGTTCTTTTCTTTCTCCAGTAATCGTATCATATGCGGATTGGCCTTAGTTACGTCAAAAAACTCAACATCTTATACGTATTTCAAATATCTTACATCTTATATGTAATTTACATATCAAACTCAACATAATCATACATAATTTGCCTATCAACATCTTATATGTACAGCAATTCATATACTAGTATCTAATTCGATAATTGGATTACAAATACAACAGTCTTAATTTTTTTACTTAAAGAATGTCTATTTTTGTACACTTTGATATTAATTACATTGATGTTTTAAAAGATTTTTTACATTTTCGGAGAAATAAAATTAAACAACTTACATCAGAGAGGTCATCAAAATTTTTCAGGTCTCTTGGAGACTTTCCAGCTGCAAAGCGAAAAATTTAATACTCTTAGCATATGAATATTGCTTAATTTTTCTCAATAGGAAAATTGTTTTAAAAAATACAATGCACTGCAAGTCCAATCACATTCAAATAAAGATGGAACTTTTCAGTTATGTTGCAAATTAATATTTTAGTTCCAAGTTATTTCCATCAACTAGCCCTCTACTACAATTAGAGTGATTATGTCATGATTGTAACTAACATACGAGTACTGTACACTGTACAAGGTATATATAGTGTCATGCAATTCTCACAAGAACACTACCCTAATACACAAAGTGCACATCATATACCACATTAACCACAACCACGGGGGTGGTAGTGGAATACCCTGACATACTCCACCAAAGAAAACAGTAAAACCGTGCACGTATATACACTGCAATGAACCAGTATCTCTACATCTACAATATGACACCTCTAGCACTAGATAATACAGTGCTGTATCGCAGTCACTCTGTGTACCGCTAATCCCTTTACCTAAGTCCCCCGGACGAGGACTGATGTGGACACTGATTGTTAATCCCGTGGATTTTTGAGTGGCTGCGGTGTTTGGTTTGGAGTACTGAGACTCAGACGAGCTTTGACTAATGGCTTTGCTAGCTACACTAGAGCGAGAGGTCGAATCCCTACCTGCGACGTGGGCACGAGCTGGAAAAACGGTTATCAGAATGATTGTATATGGACATTTCAATGTTACCTCTCATGTGGAATGTCTTAATTTGTATGTATATGTTATCCCAAAACATGTCAGAATTCCAAAATTCATTAAATATACTATGCGTTAGAAAATGTTGACAACTGCAAAGTGGCTAAACTGGCAGAGCTGCAATGATTTTATTGCAAATGATAAAAGTATAATATTTTGTGAATAGACATACAAGAGAGAAAAAAACCGTTTGAAATAAAGATCACCTAAAAATAAATATAGTGTAATCATGCATTAAACCAATGAGCAAAAATATCTAACATAATGTCAGCATTACGGACATGTTGGTCAGAGGACTTCATGCCGGTTTGGTCCATGCTTCATCCCGTATTTAATTTAGATCCAAAGAGAGATTATTCCCAGAATCCAGCGCAACTAGTAGCATGCATACCTAAATAAATGTTTCATGAAAGGGTGAAGACAACGAACAGTGATCAATCTCATAACTCCTATAAGGAATACAAAATCCAGAGTTGGGCAATCACGGACCTCTAGATATACCAGAGGTGGGATCAGATGTCTAGGAGGAGTAAACATCCCCTGTTGACAAGAGGTGGGATCGTGAAACTTTGGATAGAGTAGAGTTTGGGAATGGATAACTTTTAACATAGTATGTCTACAACCATACTGACACAAACACCAACGCTGAGGTGTAGAGCTGAACTCTCCAGGACATCGTCGACATAGAGTTAGGCTGTTAACCTCGTGTTTCCACAAATCGTCAGTATACTGAGGTCTACTTAATTCAGCGGACATCATATTTAAGCGCATAATTGCAAATGTATTTTGCACTTAAAATGTGAAATTTTCTATTGATACATTATCGTAAAACATGAAATTCATATTTACACTCAATAGTGGGTCAGCTCCAATTACGGTAAAATCTAAATTCGCTACAATCAGTACAGATTCAGTATTTAAAACAAACCTTGCAATCATACAGCATACAGTTGATCAATGATTAGGGACCAGTAGACAGTAGTTACTAACAGTCTGTTGTCACATTGATTAGGATCCAGTAGACATTAGTTACTAACAGTCTGTTGTCACATTGATTAGGGTCCAGTAGACAGTAGTTACTAACAGTCTGTTGTTACATTGATTAGGGTCCAGTAGACAGTAGTTACTAACAGTCTGTTGTCACATTGATTAGGGTCCAGTAGACAGTAGTTACTAACAGTCTGTTGTCACATTGATTAGGATCCAGTAGACATTAGTTACTAACAGTCTGTTGTCACATTGATTAGGGTCCAGTAGACAGTAGTTACTAACAGTCTGTTGTCACATTGATTAGGGTCCAGTAGACAGTAGTTACTAACAGTCTGTTGTTACATTGATTAGGATCCAGTAGACAGTAGTTACTAACAGTCTGTTGTTACATTGATTAGGGTCCAGTAGACAGTAGTTACTAACAGTCTGTCGTCACATTGATTAGGGGCCAGTAGACAGTAGTTACTAATAGTCTGTTGTCACGTTGATTAGGGTCCAGTAGACAGTAGTTACTAAGTTGTTGTCACATTGATTAGGGTCCAGTAGACAGTAGTTACTAACAGTCTGTTGTCACGTTGATTAGGGTCCAGTAGACAGTAGTTACTAAGTCTGTTGTCACATTGATTAGGTTCCAGTAGACAGTAGTTACTAACAGTCTGTTGTCACATTGATTAGGGACCAGTAGACAGTAGTTACTAACAGTCTGTTGTCACATTGATTAGGGACCAGTAGACAGTAGTTACTAATAGTCTGTTGTCACGTTGATTAGGGTCCAGCAGACAGTAGTTACTAACAGTCTGTTGTCACATTGATTAGGGTCCAGTAGACAGTAGTTACTAAGTCTGTTGTCACATTGATTAGGGACCAGTAGACAGTAGTTACTAAGTCTGTTGTCACATTGATTAGGTTCCAGTAGACAGTAGTTACTAACAGTCTGTTGTCACATTGATTAGGGACCAGTAGACAGTAGTTACTAACAGTCTGTTGTCACATTGATTAGGGACCAGTAGACAGTAGTTACTAAGTCTGTTGTCACATTGATTAGGGTCCAGTAGACAGTAGTTACTAACAGTCTGTTGTCACATTGATTAGGGTCCAGTAGACAGTAGTTACTAAGTCTGTTGTCACATTGATTAGGGTCCAGTAGACAGTAGTTACTAACAGTCTGTTGTCACATTGATTAGGGTCCAGCAGACAGTAGTTACTAACAGTCTGTTGTCACATTGATTAGGGACCAGTAGACAGTAGTTACTAACAGTCTGTTGTCACATTGATTAGGGACCAGTAGACAGTAGTTACTAACAGTCTGTTGTCACATTGATTAGGGACCAGTAGACAGTAGTTACTAAGTCTGTTGTCACATTGATTAGGGTCCAGTAGACAGTAGTTACTAACAGTCTGTTGTCACATTGATTAGGGTCCAGCAGACAGTAGTTACTAACAGTCTGTTGTCACATTGATTAGGGACCAGTAGACAGTAGTTACTAAGTCTGTTGTCACATTGATTAGGGTCCAGCAGACAGTAGTTACTAACAGTCTGTTGTCACATTGATTAGGGACCAGTAGACAGTAGTTACTAAGTCTGTTGTCACATTGATTAGGGTCCAGTAGATAGTAGTTACTAACAGTCTGTTGTCACATTTATTACCGACCCGCAGACAGTAGTTGCTAATGGTCTGTTGTCACATTGTAAATTGTGAGTATGATCAGTCCAAACAGCCAATCATTTTCATTTTGATCACGTGATTCAGACGTTACCTGGGAGATAGCTACCAGGCTTCGTTCGGATTTTGATTGTTCTCTCCAGTGTTTTCTTGGTTTCCTTGGGTATTTCAAACCTTATAATATTCTTGGAATCTGCGCTGGTTGCTATACACAAAGTTATCTAATCTATTATAGAGTTATTATCATTTCATAAAATATCCATCATTTTAAAAGTACTGTCATTTAAAAAATTCTAAAGTTTTATCAATGTTTTCTTTATCTCACCTTAAAATTTATTTTATTATAAATCATAAATGAAATTTACTTCACTGAATATCAAAAATAGAATGTGTAAAAATAATGAATTTAACATTGATTGGTTATCCACTGTTATTTTGTCATGCCATTTACAGGTAAACATCTCCATGCTTTTAGCTCAGTTCTGTGAGAGGTTAAAGGTATACACTGTATACTTGTATTATAGTCTAATGACGAAGCTGGTTCTGTTCTGTTGAATTAAGCCAACATAACATCATTTCAATCAAATTCAGATGGCATTTTGTTTTAACTCATCTTATCCCAACTTGGGATTTCCTATCAATTCACCAAAAATTTCTTTCATCTCTGTTGGTTTGAATTTTGATTTGAAGCCAATTCAAGAATTGATCACTCCCAGAGAAGCCACCAGCTCCAGGTGAAGAGCCACAAGGATGGAGCTAACGGCCATAGAAGTGAGGATTCTTTATCACGTGCTGCCGCCTACCGTGACTCAGGACCTTTGTTTTAAGATCATATGCAAAAGACCCGCGACTCTCACTTCTAACTGCCAGATGCTTGGCGAAGGAACAGTAACTTCACATGTTAACGTCTTGGGTGTGAAGCACCACCAGAATGACGAATCGAACCCGTGACCTATCAGTTATTAGGCGACCGTCCCAACCACTAGGCTACAGCCATTAGTTACTGACAGCTCTACAAACCCTATCTAACACATACATTTATTGATTGTTGCTTGTTTTACGTCCCGTCAAGAATTTTTCACCCATATTGAGACGTCACCAGCTGTAGGTGAAGTACCACAAATTTAGAACTACTCTTAGCGCTCAGGGACATAGCAGTGAGGGTTAATTCTTTAGCGTGTCAACGCCTCCCGCAACACAGGACCTCCGTTTTTAAGGTCATACCCGAAAGACCCGTGATTCTCACTTCTAAATGACAAGCGTTTGGCGAAGGAGCAATCACTATCCATTTTAACGTCATAGGTTGGACGCGGCTACGGCACAAGCGGGGCTCGAACTCACAGCTTCCCTATTACGAACGCTCTGCCACTGAGCCACCATGACTGGACTCTAATACGTAAAGACAGTATAAATTTCTTTGCTATAGGGAAGATGCATCCATTTTCTTAGGCATATCTTTCTCCCTATTTTGCTTTTATTCCCCCAAATTCTCGCACGATCAATGCAGTTCATTCAGTAAGTAATTATTGCATCATTTTAATAGTACATGTATTATTACTATATCACATCGTATACTGATCTCAGACTCGATCAAACCCATGCAGGTGCTTTCTCATCATGAATGAAGCGATTTGAATGTTAGTTTAATCCATCAGTTGGTATTTCCTTTTAATGACCAGATCTTATCAATGCATGCACCAATATTTCATTCTAGTAAGTATATCCGAGTAGTTTGAGTCACATAGGCATGCATTCTACCATGTGTTACTTTTGTACTTTTGACTAGTCAGACTTTCTTACTTTTCACTGGTCAGTCTGTGTTACTTTTTACTGATCAGTCTGTGTTACTTTTTACTGATCAGTCTGTGTTACTTTTAACTGGTCAGTCTGTGTTACTTTTAACTGGTCAGTCTGTGTTACTTTTCACTGGTCAGTTGGGCTTATTTCATACGGATACCTGGGGACGGTTTCAAAATACTTGTTAAGCTGGACTTGGTAATGTCCACCTGAATGCATTTGTCCAAAGATTTGTCATCCCCCTCCTCGGACGACTCGTCCGTGAAAGCCACTGCGTGATTAACAAGAAAGTTCAACAAGAATGACATTTTAAATCCCATGGTGAATGCATGAACTTTAAAAAAAATAATTTCTAAATTTCCCTTTAAAATCATTTTGCATATTTTGTGCAAAGACATGCTTAAGTAGTGAAAAAAAGGCATTATCACTCCAGGAATATTTCTAAAACATGCAATTTATGTAGCAGCATATATGTTTATTAATTGAAATGATTTAACATTCTTGGTGACATTTTGAGTTGGAAGAATGATTGAGGAGTTATTGAAAACTTAATGGTTACAAATTCATTGCACTAGTTCTCACAGAAAACCTTTAAAACAGTATTTTGCATGCACCCTCTTTAATGCTGTTTACCATTTCTGTGCTTACTTCACATTTGCATAGTGCACCCTTCTAAGTACTATATATGCTAGCTTCCTTCACTTTTTAGTTGTTTTTACAACTCTTACTCTTCAGAATTTGTGAACCACATTCGTAATATAATTAAAAAAACCAAATGTGTTTCAGATTCTCTCACTTAATATAATACATTTTCATACACATCAGGATCCAGTTGCACAAAAGTTGATTAATTTTACGAACAGCAGATTCTATATATATATGAAAGAGCTCACAGCAAGTGATGTGTCTTTTGTACAGCTGAATCCAGAGTTTTGTTTTAATTTTGATAAAATGACATTTTTTATTTCGTTAATTAGCAATAACAATTTCTAAAGAGGGTACATTATGCAAAGGTGTTAAATTTTCACTGAAAGCACTTGAAGAAAATGTTACGAATATGATTTTTACAAAAACCTTGGAAAACAGAACGATGATCATTTGAACATGTTGAAGAACAAAATTCCTTCCATTAGACAATATGACCTGGATGTATATACCAATGGAAGACAATGAATATTAGTTATGATATGGCCGACCACACGCCAAAACCTACCTCCTCTACGTTTTAATATACCCTTTCCAGGTCTAAGTCCCAACTCTGCTAAATCTTCTACACAACAAAATTATACAATTTCAGTCAAAATAGGATCATATGTAATTAATTTTAACAATTCACCTGTACTGATGAAAACTGATGAAAAAACATTGAGTGATATCATATCCAAGCAATATGGGAAAATATTGTGCAATATGAAGGCATGTATGATTTTCTAACATTAAAATGTTTTCGAGGATACATACAAACTTGAACATGCTCAATACTTAATACCAATCCATTACTACGAACAAGCATCTCTATTTCAGTATGTGTGGGTGGTAGATGTGTGAAATCCCTGGCCTGTTGTCATGCATGGCTGTGTGTGTATATACATTTATATCATGCAAGATTTAAAGTTTCTTTACCCAATGAATGATACTCACACAATAGTTTTACCATTATCTACTGCAATTAATGATTTACACAAAATTTAATCATTGCACCTAATATCAATATTCAAATTACTTCTTTTTTTTTAAATCACTTTTTAAAATGAAATTTTTGTATACATTTACTCGTAAATCCAGGTCACCTGAAAAATAATCTTGTTTGCCTTTTTTCTGACTCAATATCAAAATTTGAGTATAGGTAAATATATAGGCAAAGCCATTTTTCTTCCTGAAAATTTTAGTTTAAATCAACTATTACTCCAAATGAACTTTAATTTGGGGTTTTTATGGGGTTTTTTTAAAAACTCACTTGTGCCTTATATTTGGCTCAAGTGAGCTAAAAATATTGTAAAAAAGGTGTGAAAAAATCTTTTGATCCAGGGAGACATTACCGTCAGGTGACAAACAAACAACTTTTTATTTCCGGTCCTGACTGAAAAATAACAGAGACATTTTAATGCCCTCCCTGACTGAAATCATAAATAACGGAGACATTTTAATGCCCTCCCTGAGTAATAACCCCGTCCACGAACTCTGTAATATTTACCGTCTTTTAAATTTGCTTTCGCCTCCTGCACTTTGTTCTGAAGCATTAATATCTGCCGGTCTAACTGTTCGTTTATTTCCGTCTGGGTTTCATAGCGAGTTTTCCATTCATTCCCTATGAAAAATACAATCATAATGATTATCAATTATTATCATTATTATAAAATACAATCAAGATGAAATTAGTTACAAGTTAGGGTATTCTTCTACGCAATTCATTGCATATAACACAACACTCAGGTTTATGTAACAGCAGTGAGGCACATTAACTTTATACTGAACACATATTTCAACAGAGGTCAATGAATAAATGCTCATTAGGAATATTTGAATATTTTTTGAAACATGTGATTCATAATTCCAAAAAAATTTGATATTTGAAAATTCTTTGGAAAAACATTTAGTTTCAAGAGATACATTGCATGAGAAACAAAGATATAGAAAGGTCATTGGAAGGTCAACTGATTAATATACAATAGAACTTTATGTGAAGCTTGTACAGATCTTAATTAACAACTGTAGATCCTAATTATACAAGATGAGTTCATATTGCCTGAAAGCAAGAAGCACCACTCACAAAATAAAATTACCTGCTTTTTTGAATTACTGAAATACATATAAAAACTCTTATCAACAGTCCAATATTGAATGCCTGTTCTTGTGGTTTCACATCTTGGAGTAATTTAGCAGTACTGAAAGTACTCGCATAAGATACAGAATCCTCTGGATATGCCACACATGATTAAGATGTAATTATCCACTCTAACAAAACAATTATTTACAGCTTCATGCTTTTTTCTTTTAGAGTTTTGACAGTTGGACAACACCTAAAGTTAATGTTGATGAACTCTTTTGTAGATTCTGTCTTTTTTGTTTTCACCTTGAAATCATTTCATTGTTCACCATTCAGCATAAATGTCGGCAGAATCAACAGGAAACCAAACAACTATGATAAATAAAGTGATTTAAAATTATGACCATAACATTTTTTTTCTCTCGATGCCTTGCCTATCCAATGACCTTATAGAAAGAGAACTGAATACATATATACAGTTGAACTTCGGTACCTCGAACAATATGGATATGTCAAAGTGATTCAGAAGTCCCAACCACTTATTCTTTAAGTATTTTACCCTCGATATCTCAAATCCTCAGATATCTTGAAGTATTTTCTCAGTCCCATCGAGTTCGAGATAGCGATGTTTGACTGTATCTGACTTTGTGAATAGTGAATGCATCGATGCTACATTCACACACACACATCTCTACAACAGTACCTTTCTGATTTCCAACATATGAGACTTATAGTATAGAGTTCAAGCAGAGCACTATACGTCACTAATTTTCAGACTACAAATGTAGAAATTCTAAGGCTAGCTAATTTCTGCAATTCATTCTGATGGGAATGTTTTACACAGATAGGTTAATAAACAGAAATAGAAATCATTAGTTACAACCGTATGTTCTAACCATTAGGTAAATTGGGTGTGAAAAAAATCAGGAGCTCAGGATTGATATTGGGAGGATTATGAATACATAAGGCCAAAAATATAAATTGTTGTGTTTCTGTTAACAATTGAAATTGAGGTGCAATTTTCAGTTTTTTAATGCAACTTTTAAATATACTTTGATATAAATCAGATATGAATTACGAATTTCACCTCAAAAAATATTTCTTCAATGATCTCTTGAACAATATGTTAACAAATTTCTAAGGTAAGGTTATAAAATGTAAGGTTGGTTGGGTTAGTGGAAATACAACAATTTTTGTTTTAGGCCTAAATAAAGGGATTCATGCAGACTTCTATCAAGCAGAGATGACAAATCATGGCTTCAGATACCGGCCGGCATACAGACATACAGCACAGAGGGAGGAGCACACTTCACAAATCTGTCTGCGATTTCATAATGTCTGCACAACAAAAATGTTGCTGTCTCAAGGTTAAGTATAACATGATATTGTATTGTGTATTTGTCTGTTGCCAAACCTTTTAAGAATCACTCATTTACATGGTTCAGTACATTCAATTATTTGAGCAGATGATTAGATTACTACTACATAAACTTTAAACACTACATTTGTTCATTGATTTAACAGTCCTATGATTCGTTTGTATTCCGTTACGGAGTTAGAAATACTGAATGCGTTAGAGACAGTGACATTTGATATTCTGTGCAGCCATAGCAATAAGATACTACTCTTACAATTCAGTTCATCAGAACTGGACACACTTGAGGGACTTTGCTTTCCTGAAGATAATAGGTCTGTAATTATATATTTGGAAATATACATATTGTTATCAATGAATTGGGAGGGGGACCCTGCAAGGGTTACAGAAATAAATACAGCAGGCTACTTATAAACCTCAACCAACAGAACATCAGAGCCTGTAATGTAAAAATGACATGCCAAAAGAATATCACTGCATGTCAATACAAACGCAGTATAAATATAAATCAACCAAACAACAACAAAAAACATAAATATTTTATCTTCATAACTGTCAAAGAAAAAATAAATAGGTATTGATCAAAGCAAGATGAAAACGAGTACTAATCACCATGTAATTGGCACTAAACATGGGCTGTACAATGCAGTCAATATGTTTATTTGTTTATCATCACTATCTCTTCATCATTTCATTGAAAAGATTACTGTCAACTTTAAACTGAAAAATAACTTTTCCAGAATATGATGCACCCTTAGTACAGAATTGCATATAAAACACTGACATTCCCAAAACACACGAAGACATAAAACGCATAACACACGAGCAATCAACCACTCAGAAATGGTCTAGCAATTAATTACTTAGAAATGATCTAGCAATTCTACTTTTAACTAAATCATTATTCTACTGGTCATTACCGGTCACTGGGGTGGACAAGAAAGAAAAGAGGATAGAATTAGAGGGATCACTACACCACAGTCCTTATAAGGAAGTTCAAAAACGAATCAATGTCGTGTTGCATTTGTGTTTATGATAAAAACAATTTCATGAATTTACAGAGTATATCATACGTTATCATATACAAACACTGAAGGTACATTGGAATTATATTACATTATGGTGTTAGTAACTTTGACACTTTGTTCTTATAAGAATATGAATCTTTACATCAAGAACTTTTGGTAAATCAAAAAATACCAGTATCTTACCTTCATTGTCGATGGTGTCATAGCGTTTCTCTAGCTCTTCGACGGTCGCTTTTAATTCAGCCGCAGACTGCTCCAACATTTCTCTGATAAAGAACAAGAAAAATTCATTTCTGGCCAAATTCAATGATGTACATGTACTAGGTATTGTGATTAATTTTACTGTACTAGATATTAAGATTATTACTGGCAAGTAGTTCACTGAGTTACTGGTTCAAGAGTGATCCCTGTGCTCTTGGAACAATTCTACTTAACCTTACAGATCATCTAATTAAAATGGGGTGGTATTTTCTTTAGTGGTTTTTTTGGGGGGGGGGGGGGGGGATGGGGGTTTATATATATATTTCAGTTTCCCCAATTCTGACAAATATACGAAGATGACATCATATTACAGTAATGTTTGTTATTTGCATGATCATTGTTGAATTTGTTTGTTTGCAACTTGGCAGGTGGCTACATTCATAAAAGTTATTAAAAAATCATCATCCACTACAAAAATATTGTACTAATAAAGGCATCACCCCTCCACACTAACCACTGCTATATAATAAAGGCATCACCCCTCCACACTAACCACTGCCATATAATAAAGGCATCACCCCTCCACACTAACCACTGCCATATAATAAAGGCATCACCCCTCCACACTAACCACTGCTATGTAATAAAGGCATCACCCCTCCACACTAACCACTGCCATATAATAAAGGCATCACCCCTTCACACTAACCACTGCCATATAATAAAGGCATCACCCCTCCACACTAACCACTGCCATATAAATTTGTTTCTAAGAGTTGTATTCCACAATAAATGAAATTTTCATTTTGTTTTTTAATGCAGGCTCTAGTAGAACTGTTCCCTCATTGGATAGTTGCTACAGATCAGGATAAGATGGGTTTATTCCAATGTTGGGCCCAGAGGGCATACCAGCAAAGACAGATTACATGACAAAGACATGCTACATATACGTATGGATTTCCTCTCCAAAGTCTCAGTTTCCCGCACTTATTTTGCACACCACATGCATCCTTATGCTTCAATGTAAAGCATCCCTTCTAAATAAATGTTTATCCGGTATATACATACATGCAAACATAGATACCATGGATAACCCATGAAAGCTCGAAAGCTTATTTCCAATGGGGTCCTTCGATGCACGGATGTTTGCACTAGGGGGTCATTTATGTGGGAGGAAACCGGAGTAAACCCACGTGTCTGAGCGGGCGACCGCCATACACTCTCACATACAACCACTGCCGATCACAGGGATCAAACCCGGGTCGCAGCTGTGAGAAGCGAGAACACTACCTCTGCGCTACCCGGACACCCAATTTCTAGTTTAGATGTACATGCACACTGACACACATCATTATTGTTTCGTGTTGTATTTGGTCCGTTTACTCGATACTCTTGAGAACAGATACACACAGGCATACTTCTAGTTCTACATACCCGGTACTTTTTATTGAACATGTGACCTCATATCAAGGGAGCAATCGTTGCAATCATGAAAAAACAAAATAAAATAGGGAGCAGTTCTTAATACCCAGTATATGGAATACTGTCACAACTATGATGAATTAATGGCTTACTCGCAGACATAACGATGTTTCACCCATGTTAACTAATTTCTTTAAAGCAACGTCCAAACACCATAACAGTCATCACCAGCATGACAAAATACTACGCACCTAAACTTATTTTTTTCCATCTCATGTAATAAAAATTACTACCTTGAAATTCATTCTCCCTTGATTCAGTTTGTTAACATATTTGATAAAATACCTAAAATTACACCATGTCGTACATGTGACTAAATGAAGAACATTAGATGTGTAGCTGTCAGTATAACAGGGAACTTATACTGCCTCGTTAGTGAGATAGTTTTTCTAGTGATGTGGTAGAGTCTCTCTCTTGATCACGCAAATTAAGCAACGGTGAGCGTGATCAGCACGCTGTGTTACTTAACACACTACAAATTGGTGGGGGCATAGTGACTCTGATGTTTGGTGGGAGGCCTGAGAGTTTTATCGGAGCTCTGGGACTTTGTGTCCATGTACGGACGTGTTTTCATCCGGGGCAATGGTGGTTGTCATCGGAAATAGTGGATGCCATTGCTGAGTAGGTGCCAAACACTCAAAGACAACTCATGCTAAGCTTCGGGACGAAGCTTCCCTGAGCGAAGGGGAAATGTAGCAGTCAGTATAAGAGGGAACTTATACTGCCTCGCTAGTGAGCTAGCTTTTCTAGTGATGTGGTAGAGTCTCTCTCTTGATCACGCAAGTTAAGTAACAGTGAGCGTGATCAGCACTTGCCTGGGTGACCGCTACATGTTACAGATGAACATGAAGAACATTGGATAGAAATTACCTGAACTTAATGCCCATCAAATAGTTGCTAGAATGACGTAAATGGGGCACATATTAAATTACAATTGATTGAAGTCAAATTCCTATATTGATGACAGAAATTTAAAGTCAAAGTTTCCTCCCCAAAAGGTCTAAGTAAACCTTGATAAACAAACAAAAGTCAACAGTAAATCAAATATTTGTTGAAATTGTTTTCCATTTAATAGTTAAAGCTAGGTTAAGATTGGAGTACGGTATCAATACCTCAACAAACCAAGTGTACTGAACACAACTAACATTAGCTGTAATACTTATAACCATAAACATTTGTTAAAAGGCCCAAAATATTGTTTAATTTCCATTTTGATTTAAATTTTATCGTATAAAACATTGTTTTAAATTATCTTTCAAGGAATATCACAGGCATCAGTAATTTAGTTTGTGATGAAAATAAATATCAATATCGTTATTATCATAAATACCATCACCATTATTATCATGGTGTCATATTTCTTCATCATCACCATCATTCAATTCCAGGCTGCTGAACACCAAGTGCTTTTTTTTCTTCAGATTACGTATATATAAATTAATAGAGTCAACAGAAAGTATGAGAGGGCATAAAACTAAACATAACATACGTACATTTGCCGACACACCGTATTTTGAGAGATAAGAATTGAAACTTGCGGCCCAAGATGTCACATGCAGATAAGAACAGGTGCGCGTTCACAAAGTCCTATATAGTTTTTCCAGATGAATTTAAGGAAGTGTCACAATTTAAACGATACCAGGGTAGCTGTAGTAAATGTAACTATATCACTTAATCCAACCATACTTACTTCATTTGTTTTTCTTGCTGAATTTCAGCTCGTAACTTCTCCAATTCGAAGTCATCCATTACTTCGACCGCCATTTTGACTCTCTTTGTATCCAACGAAACGTCATAATCAATGTTAATGAGGTGCTTGTAGGAGAAAAAATATAGCGGGAAAATTCAAAATATGAATATCAGAGTTAGAGGGAGATAACTTTGTTCTTATTTCATTTTTTTTGGTGAATATTTTGTCAAGATCATTTTATCAAAAATGTTCTACAAATACCAGATTTATAAAAGATTGAAAAATTCAATGAAAATGATTCATCAAGAGTTTTTAAAAAAGAAAATAGTGCTTTCCTCCCAAAGCATCTCATGCACAGTACAATTTCACAACTGAAAGAAACTTGAAAACTAGCAATATTACTAGATTTTTTAAAAATTTCATTTCAATTTATTTTTGAAAAATGATTGTCTTGAATATATCTTTTATTCTAATTGACATGTATCTTGAATAATTTAGCTATTGATTAAGAAAAAATTAAAAGTAACATATTTCATCATAAAAAAATATTTTTAAGATTATCATGCATCAAATTAAATAAAATATTTAAAGGGCAGAAAACTTTTTTTTTTTATCCTGCACATGTATATACATGTGGGTTCTGATGACTGTCTATTGGTCAAAACCAGTCCACCTATATATATATTTATGTATACTAGACTACTGAAGCGTCAGTGTCTGTACTTTGAATATTGATTGGTTTTACACTCATTTAATTACTGACGTACCTACTGAATATCACTGGTATCCACTTGGTGGAAGTCAGCCTCTTAATTTTTCCTCAGGGTGTTGCTCTCCAGTCATTGTATTTCATTCTACCACAGGTATATTACAAAGATCAAAGGAATACCCTGGTTCTCATACATAAGTAACAGCACTGAACATGTTTTGTTACTATAACAATAAAGTCAATAACTGACAATTAAAAAATTAATCAGTATTTGTTGCGAATCGAATTTAACAAATGGCAATCTAATTAAAATTAGATGTTAGATGTATGCAAGTACGCGAGCGGATCTAACATCTAATTTTTTTTTTTTATTTTTTTTTTTTTTTTTATTGTTTGATTTTTTATTTGACTTTTACATTATATACATATATGTAATTTAACTACACAATAATAGCATCAATATTCATATGCAAAAGACATTTCATAAATAGAAAGAAGGAGAAAGAGAGAAAGAAAGAAAACATATAAAACAAAGGGGGCATGGAACACAATCTTAGGTTAAAAAAAAAACAAAAAAAACCAACAACTTTTTAATACAATCATAATTTATCATAAATATTTTGCCAGTATCTCTCATACTCCCTATACCTGCAGTTTTTCAACAACAAAAGTTTTCCAACTGTAATTCTATCAATGATAATTTGTTTTTGGATGCATCTATACTTAATTTGCTTGTACTTGAGAATTTACTGATATAGATATATTGCTTTATCAGAATTATCAAATTTTCCACCTTGTGTATATTCTTATTAGCAAATTTTCCAAAAAGAATTGCTTGTCTATCAAAACTAATATGCCTGTCCAGTTTTTCACAAAGCCATTCTTTTATGGCAAAATTCCATACTAGATCTCTTTCACACATGGACATTCTACAAATATGTGATCAATAGTTTCAAAATCCCTCTTGCAAAAAGTGCAAATTGGGGAATCAACAATTCTAAGTTTATGTAAATAATAGTTGCATGGAAATATTCTGTGTAAGATTTGAAACTGTATATAACCATTGCAATTTAGATTCTTGAGTTGTTTTAAAAGGAAGTTCAAATATATTTTTCCATTCTAGCTCTGAAAAACCCTTCTGTTTCTTCCCATTTTGATATAGATTTAATTTTGGTTGCTTTATGGCTTATCAATTGCTTATACATATCTTTACAACCTTTTTTATCTTTGAAATATATTGAGATAGTAGAGCTAGAGGGAATAATAGGCAAAAGTGGTTTTGTAGTTCTTGTATTGTCTTGTATAAGAACTTGTCTTTGTTGGATTGCTTTCTTTAGTCCTGCATATTCTACAAAATTCATTTTAACTTTCAAAACATTTTGTACATAATCAAAGTTGTACAAGTTACTATTTTCATCAAGAAGATCATAAATAAATATAATCCCTAAATCAGGCAGACTTTTAAACAAAACTGATCTTCCACCAATAGTAATATTTGGATTTTAACAAATATGTTCACAATAAAAATCTGGGTTGATTTTATCTTTTGCAGAATTTATATTTGACCAGCTCTGAAACACATCTATCCAAAAACTGTTGGTTATTTTTACCCTTAAATTATTGATAAAATCTATTCCAAATACCCATATCTTTTCTATACAATAACATCTAATTTTAATTAGATTGAACAAATGACTGAAGAATATTTGTCATTCTAAATCAATCGTCTGCATTCTGAGATTGATACATGTACATTTGCAAACAAACCATGATGCACTGAGACAAGTTGACCCTTGTTCTTCCATGTATGTGCAATTTTCTTAGACTGTGTAATCAAAGCATTTCATATAATCCATCAACATCATACTAAATACTTGAAATGTTTTTCAAAATAGATCTAGTATACCCTACCATCTCATCTCATATCTCATCAGCAAAAAACAAATAGGTCTAGTCTATTTCTGAAACTGCCATGTCACAAAGTGACCTAATTCGTAACAGTATCGGTAAACGATCGACTGTTTATTTCTGAGCCCTAGTACCATGCTAGAATAGAAATAAAACATCTCTACTAGCTTTATATTTCAAAACAACATTTCTCGACCTTGATGGTTAACCTGCAACATCCACGAAAACTTGAACTTTATTTCCTAAATAGATAAAAGAACAAAGTAGATTGTAGCCTATGCTGTTCAAGATGTTAATATCGATTATCTACTTTGAACTATATACTGTGCAGCAGTTTCTCATGAATTGATCTTGCTCATCTTTGTTGTGAATTAGGAAGATACATCATGACACTATACGACTAATACAGACAAGAAGAAAATAAAGAATATGGTTATGATTTTCAACACCTGGACACACTTACCACCAGCAGGATGGTTACCGGCTGCAAGTCATCAATTGTACGCCGTAAAATTTTTTGGTTTATATATTCTCTTACCCTTTATAGCTAACTACCACAACATACACTAAAACTACACAGTCGTAAGTCATGTGTCTCCTCTCACACTAGATAACTATAAAGAAGTACTCAAGATCAGTTTTATTTTGCGAGGTCTTATTTTCACGCAGATGATGTATTCACGAGATATAATCTGAGACCTATCTACCATATATGTCTCTATCACAACTTACATGAATCATCATTTACTGCTGAAGTCCTCCATGTGTAAATGTATATTCGTGAGAGCTAAATTTCTGTAAATGACTAGTCTCACGAAATTATACGCGTTAAATGTTCTCGAGAATAATTTTTGATTTATAGTATATGTATACGATACAATTCATCACTATGACACAAGTTCTTATCATTTTATAAAAATTGTCAACACTTAAAATTGTCCACTTGGAAAGGCCTTGTCACTAAGATTACATCCACTAAAAACTCATGTACTCTCACTTACATTTCAAAAGCTAAAGGCAAATTTCAAGTTTCTGCAAAATGGCACATTCATCAAATGTGGCACCATTGAAAAGGTTATGCTACAAGGAGATTAAATCAACTATATATAAAACCCATCTCATACATGTATTGAAGATTTCTTCAGTTAAGGAGGTATGCTACACCAGAGAAATTTGATGTAGATGAAAAGTGGAGGATATGTACAACAATATTTTGAAGTTGAAAATTTTCAAATTTACTTTATTTTGTCAAAAAATACAGTTTTAGTAGAAGGTAATCTGAAAAAAAATTAAAACCCCTGCTGGACTCGAACCTGCGACCTACAGTTCAGCAGTCGGTATCCTAAACTACTGAGCTACTCGGCTAGGTATTTAAATGAAAAAGGAAAAGTCAAATATTGCTGATATCGATTTTTTCATCCATGTTTTTAAAGGAAGTCAGCCATTATGACGATGTCGAGTACTACCTTACAGCATTGTTAAAGTTCTTTACCACAGACACAAAGTTTAAAGAAGCGCTGTATAAAACCAGTACAATTATCCATCATTCCAATACTTGCGCACTTTGGAGCTATACAAGTACGAAGACACATTTGTCTCCCCTTCAAACATATAAATGGAAAACTATATGTCACCAAATCTCTGGAGAGAAAAAAATTACAAAATCTGGGTTTTTTTATTATGATTTTATTACAAAGTTTTTTTTTCAATTTTCAGATCTAATAAAACATTGACCACAGAAACTGTGATAATTCTTCTTTGGCAGCAAACTTTCAAGAAATTAAATTATAACTTGCAAAGCATTTGAAATTATATTACAAACATACAAATGTATATTTTTTCAGTATTAATAAATAAACAACTGAAATACCACTCATCATCACAATTTGAACAAAGATCTACATCCTGTAAATGAATAGGAAACAGTCTTGTATTCACATTAAAATGCTCTCATCATTGAATACAGATATACCAAAAATCTCACAGTCTTTGGTATCAGCTAGTAAAAATAACAAGTTTCCAATAGTACAAAGTATCAATTTCATCATGAAAGAATACTATTTTGAAAAAGGCACAGAAGTACTACAAACTGCATTCAAATTCAACAAATAACTTTTCATTTCAACAGCAATAACTGACTATCACAGCATCCATTTTTAATATTTTCATTGTTTGAGATGCACGAAATGCAAATCTGTATATGACTCTACCCTGGGCACTATAACCTACTGGTATCTAAGAATAATAAAAGAAAGAACATATTAGACTATAGAAGGTACATGTACAAGTTTGATTCAATATATTAAAGTACATTGTTAATATTTATCATGCTGCACTTTCAGCCATTCCAAGCATTACGCACATCAAACAACTAAAGTTCCAGAGGCAGCCATACAATTTAATTACTCTTTTACCTTGGTCATTAATACAACACAAAAAATTATTTATTTATCCATTTTAAAATCAGCATTTTAAGGAGGAATAACACCAGAGAAATCTGATACGGCTGGAACGTGGAGGATATGCATAATAATATTTTGAAATTGAAAACTTTTAAATTAATCTTATCTAAAATAATTTGCAGTTTAATTAGAAAGTAATCTGGAAAAAATTAAAACCTCTACTCTACCCAAACCAAAGATCTACAGCGCCCAGTTGCACCAAGACGAGTTAAATTTAACTGACAGTAACGTCTAGTTAACACTATATGAACGTACGAGTTAATGCGAAGTTAACTGACCGTCATGCAACTGAGATCAGCAGTCAACACCTTAATCTACTGAGCTACAGGTAAAACAAATATATATGTATTGCTGATATTCATATTTTTATATTCAAGTTTCAAAAGGAAGTCAGCCATAATGGTGTTATTTCTCCTTAAATATAATAATAGAAAAAAGAAATGTAAAAAATAGATATTTCATGAAAAGGGGACTTTAAATTGGAGATTTATATTAATAGCACCAAACAAATGACTCTATATAATAAAGTGGTCAGCATTGATCGATACTAAAAAAAAGAAAGAAAGGCATTTCTCTTCACAAAATACTGATTAAAACTATTTCAATATACTGTAGCATTTTCAATACCTCAGCAAAAATTTTATGCAATTCATTATATCAATGGTTGAAACTTTGTATGCAGGTACCCATATATGCATATCAGAAATGTGTCTTATTTGCTAAAATATGTATATAAAAAGATTTTAATATAACAAAAAAATATCAGTATTTATGAATCAACTGATTTGCAACACTAACAGGAGATTTTTATGCCAGCTACAGGGATATTTTCTCACTAATGCCTTGTGTACTCTATATATAAATGATACCAAGTTAAGCTTTTCTGAATACTGGATAAAGGCTTCATGTGCAATAAATCAAACACTAACATTAACAACTTATTTGTCTCCCCTTGCCCAACAGACTGAAATGAACTTAAAAAGTTACGTTTTTTTATGTAGGGTCCGAGATTTGTATAAATCAGTATCATCATACTCTTGATTTCTAAAGTCCATCCAAAGAAACAATGTGAAAGTAAACTATAACATCTTAACAAGCACGATTTTGCCTGCTTAGTCGGGAGAGGCTAAACAAAAACATTTTAAAAGTGGGCCCAACTAAAGATTTTAAAATGCACAGAAAATTAAATAGTTGATAAAAAGAATCTCTATAAAAGAAAACAGCAGCTTCTCTCTGTACTGCAAACCAGTTGGAAAAAGCAGAATTTTCATTAATAACATTAAAAGAAAACTTATTTCAAACCCACGGTCAAAAGACCGCAAATCTCTATATATAGCACCAACAAATGACTCAGTCGTTAGAGGTATATGTTAAAAATTTCGATAAATTCCATAGACACTTATCTAAAAATACAATCTTACTTACTTAAAAAAGACATTTAATCACAAATTGAAAATGATATAATATTTTGTATTTCATTTACTCCTTCGTCTGTCGGATTCTCCATGTTCTTCTAGATACACATCCAAAAATTAACAGACACTCTGAAACACATCTCACATACTCTATACAAAGTCAGGACACTTTGTGCACAGAATACACCGCGGTTACCATAGTAACATCCTATTTTAATCACAGAACACAGTTATCTCAACAGCAGCAACATTTTTTGACTTTTGTCACACCTGCCATATCAGCAAATGGTTTGTGCTGTCGTCACGACCGGCAGCCTCATTAGTGGCGTTATTTCTGAAGTCTTCGTACCCGTCACCACCACTGATGACCAACATCCGCGAGGCTAACGTGGTTGTAGCTGCCATGGAAGACCGCCTGTGTATGTCATGTAACGCGATGGTTTCACTAATGCCGCCTTCTTCGTACTCTCCGTCCGTTTTCACTGTGGGCGGAGTCAGAGTCATTTCTACACAGGTTAAGAATCTTACGTGTCCTGTATGCCCATTCACTAACCCTGTCAATAACGTGAAGGAGCATATCAAACTGATGTTGTACACATTTCAGAAATAAATTTATTTTGAAAATACATGAGGATATGAACTGCAAAGTTTCACTCCAGCATAGTCATGAAGCTCGTTAGCATGTCATGAGAAGTGTACAGGTGTGAAATGCTGCTGTTCATATCCTCATGTATTTTAAAAAATGAAATTTATTTTACGATTTTTTTTATATTTACATTCTACTTTCATTTCTGTCAGAATTCCCAGCTGTTGAAACAGACATACTATATTTATCAAGAAGAATACAACTGCAGCACTTTACTGAGGGAATGGCTATCCTTACAAAGAAACATGTATGAAAGGCAAAAACGTTGGAGATATAAATATACGTATATAACACAAAATCTTTGTGCCTGATATATGCTAAAGCATATTTTTTTGTTTATTTATCTGAAACTAAAAGAAATTATCAGTTGCTATTAAAGATCTTCCTTTACATGCTAGGATTTTCTCTGATCTATATTTTGTCCACTGACCAGTAACTGTTGGGGCCGGGATGGAGCCCTTGGTGGTGGTCGAGGTGATTCGAGGCATTGTTATCGTCAGTATCACCCCCGCACTGGTTCCCACCCACAACAGGTCCTTACACACCATCAGTGACGTGATCCTTAAACAGGCCGCTTTATGCTGACGTATTATGTCATCAGCAGCTGTAATAAAGGAACAAGCTTTATGATAAAAAAAAGTTTACAGGAACAAACTATATAATTTTTTTAAAAATTTAAAAGTTTATAGGGACATGCTTAATCAAGAAAATGTTTATGGTAACAAGCTTGATAAAAAAAAAGTCTACAAGAACAAATGAAATTATAAAAATCGATTCAAGAACAAAAATGGCCGGGTTACAAAAAGTAGGTACCCCATTACAGGGACACCCGCCTGCCTGCCATTCACCATTCCATAAGCCGAATACACATTGTGCAACCCAGCCAAAAACGGTATAAAACAATTTTCATGGAAAACAGAATGACCAGTCTACTTCCACACTAATATTCAGCTTATAATAATAATAATAATTATAATAGCCTTTATTTATCCAGGATAACACAAATTAGCATATAGCTAGTTTCCATTGTAGTCCTGCATTAAAACATATACACAAACATAAAATTAACATCTAAAATTAGTATCTAATCATGAATACAATATAAAAGGAAAAGGGAAAAAAATAGAGCATAAGACACTTCAAAATATCATCATGTTCAAGATACTTACAATGTCCACTTAGATTATCAACACATCAAGTCATCTTGTATTATACATGTACATGTATTTTTTGCTGATGTTATATTCTGTAATTCATTTGGGCCACTGCCTGGGCTTGAGTACTTACACTGTAGTTTTTGAACCACTGCCTGGGCTAGAGTACTTACACTGTAGTTTTTGAGCCACTGCCTGGACTATAGTACTTACACTGTAGTTTTTGGGCCACTGCCTGGACTTGAGTACTTACACTGTAGTTTTTGGGCCACTGCCTGGGCTTGAGTACTTACACTGTAGTTTTTGGGCCACTGCCTGGGCTTGAGTACTTACACTGTAGTTTTTGGGCCACTGCCTGGGCTAGAGTACTTACACTGTAGTTGTTGGGCCACTGCCTGGGCTTGAGTACTTACACTGTAGTTTTTGGGCCACTGCCTGGGCTAGAGTACTTACACCGTAGTTTTTGGGCCACTGCCTGGGCTAAAGTACTTACACTGTAGTTTTTGGGCCACTGCCTGGGCTATACTGACTTCCAGTAGGAATTCGTAAGACGTGGCATGGTACAGGAGAAGCTTTGCACTCTGTTGGATGGCCATCCATACGCCTTGACCTGAACATACTAGACACTGGACACAACGGTCACAGTCAGCGGTCACTTGGAACGATGTCTGCAATATAATAAATACCCATCACAAAGGTAGAATCCCACTTATCATTAGGTTAAAGATTGCCTGCACAGGCACCAATGAAAAATAAAATCTTCATTTATGCAGGCACCAATGACGAATTAGGCAATCTTCAAGTACAAGTTTGCTTGTAGAGGGTCCAATGAAAAATTAGGCAATACTATTCATAACAGCATAAATACCATATAGTGGGTTTTTTTGGGGGGGTGGGGGTGGGGGTGGGGGTGTGTTTCGCAGGTCTAGGATTTGGCAATTTGCTGGCTTAAAGGTATGCTAGTGATTTTAGTGAATAAATTTTGGCAGACAAGGAAGAGTTATCTCTCTTGGAATTACTGAAGTTGCTATGGGGAGCATATTTGGCATGTGAAATTTTGGCAAAAAGCTATCTAACTGCTAAATTTATCACCCTGCAGAAAAACCCTGCTACACGGTACAATGACATGCCATTTTTCATTTTAACTCGTAATAAATACAAGTAAAAGATATAAAAAGACCAACCTCTGTACTGAGTGTGAGGGGGTTGATGACCTTAATGACGTTTTGACAGCCACACCAGAGTTTACCGGCCACTGCTAACATCTTATTTATAGGAGACAGGACTGTCCCAATACTTCGCGTGTAGGGGTTCTCCGCATCCCATATTCCCTCTGAAAATGTTAATAATATACAATTAACAGCCCTCAGAAAATGTTAATAATATACAATTAACAGCCCTCAGAAAATGTTAATAATATACAATTAACGGCCCTCTGAAAATGCTAATACTTTACAATTAACGGTTCTCAGAAAATGTGAATACTTTACAATTAATGGCCCTCTGAAAATGTTAATAATATACAATTAATGGCCCTCTGAAAATGTTGATAATATACAATTAATGGCCCTCTGAAAATGTTGATAATACACAATTAATGGCCCTCTGAAAATGTTGATAATACACAATTACTAAAGTGAGACACACACTGTATAACATGAAGCATTGTCTGCTATGACATACATTGCAAGATTTCTATCATCCAACCTAACCGAGCAAGTTTGTCCAGTTTCTTTGAATCTATTTTTGATTTCATTACAGAACTATGTAAATATAACTTACCCGTGTCCCTTTTATACACTATTAAATCTCCGTTAGCTAAGGATGCAAATACCTTGTTGTCTAAATATCTGAAAATAGAATATACTAAATAAAAATAAGTGATAATAATGTCGAACTGTGAACTATTAGTCTTGAACAGACAGACTAAGCCCTCAAATGATCATAGAAAATACTGTGATGACCTGTCAACAATTTTCATGGGCATCAAATTTCCTGGATTTGTCAAAAAATAGTTATACTAAATTTTATTTCTGTATTTCAAGCTCTATATCTCAAACCCTTGGATATCTTAAAGTTTTTTCTCAGCCCCATCGAGTTTGCAATAATGAGATTTGACTGTAGTTTTGTTGGTGTGGATTCTCAGCCCCATTGAGTTTGTGAGAATGAGGTTTGACTGTAGTTTTGTTGGTGTGGATTCTCAGCCCCATTGAGTTTGTGAGAATGAGGTTTGACTGTAGTTTGTTGGTGTGGATTCTCGGTCCCAGTGAGTTTGTGAGAATGAGGTTTGACTGTAGTTTTCTTGGTGTGGATTCTCAGCCCCATTGAGTTTGTGAGAATGAGGTTTGACTGTAGTTTTGTTGGTGTGGATTCTCAGCTCCATTGAGTTTGTGAGAATGAGGTTTGACTGTAATTTTGTTGGTGTGGATTCTCAGTCCCAGTGAGTTTGTGAGAATGAGGTTTGACTGTAGTTTTCTTGGTGTGGATTCTCAGCCCCATTGAGTTTGTGAGAATGAGGTTTGACTGTAGTTTTGTTGGTGTGGATTCTCAGCTCCATTGAGTTTGTGAGAATGAGGTTTGACTGTAATTTTGTTGGCGTGGATTCTCAGCCCCATTGAGTTTGTGAGAATGAGGTTTGACTGTAGTTTTGTTGGTGTGGATTCTCAGCCCCATTGAGTTTGTGAGAATGAGGTTTGACTAGTTTTGTTGGTGTGGATTCTCAGCTCCATTGAGTTTGTGATAATGAGGTTTGACTGTAGTTTTCTTGGTGTGGATTTTTGTAGAGAGCTGGTCTATGTTTTTTTGTTTAAAAGCAAGAACTGTATTTCCTTGATCACTTGATTTCTTGATCTGGCACAACCATCAAAACAATAATAACCACAAAAGATGCTAAAATCACAGATCATGTTATTAATTGTTTACTATATTTTATAAGGTATTCAATGTACACTGCATAACGATCACCTTTCATATCTAATAATCAGATGGTGGGATTTTTGTAATCATGGTATCATTTTGAAGAGTTCATTAAACCAAAATGTTCCACTGTAGGGATTTTCAAAATTTTTATTATTGTATCATTTAATTCAACTTGAATTTTACATTGAAGTCTATGGGAAGAACATGTTTTATTAAAACAATCTTAAAAGAAATCAAATTTTCATTCAAATCTCTTCGTAAATGGTTACAGAAACTTTCTCTTTATGTCAGTATGAAATAAAATTAATTATTTACTGTATATCTTTCTTTTAAGAAAATTAGATTTTTATTTTTACCAAAGGTAGAAAACTCTTCCAAAAGAAAAAGATCAGTTTCTAATTACTTACCAGCCATGTAGAAAAAGATCAGTTTCTAATTACTTACCAGCCATGTGCATTTGATCTACATGTACTTCTCTTTCACCATTATTTAACAATAAACATTTATTTTGATATATATCATTCAAAATTATTCGATCTCCTTTCATTATGCATTGAATACCTCATTTCAGTGGTTGTGTAATTTAGATACACAAAAATATTTGAAATGTAAAAGAAAGTTGCTGTTGTAGATACTTACACTATACAATATACAGGTGATTCGTGGTGTATTTTTAGTTTATTTTTTGTAGTTTTAATATTATCTGTACACTGGAATACATGAATGCTGCAAAAAATACAAAAGCATCAACATTATGCAGTTCAATAAATTGAAATTTCAAACAAAATCAAAATTACAACAAGAAAAGTATCATACAAATTTTCCATCCCAAACTCTATATTCGACCCCCTAAGAAAGGGTAGTGAAAAATTCACAAAAAGGTTATGTTTGGTGCCCTACTTTCTGTTGCCCTCCTTTCTGCTGTTCTACTTTCTGCTGCCCTACTTTCTGTTGCCCTACTTTCTGTAGCCCTACTTTCTGTTGCCCTCCTTTCTGCTGTTCTACTTTCTGTAGCCCTACTTTCTGCAGTACTACTTTCTGTTGCCCTCCTTTCTGCTGTTCTACTTTCTGTAGCCCTACTTTCTGCAGTACTACTTTCTGCAGCCCTACTTTCTGTTGCCCTACTTTCTGTTGCCCTCCTTTCTGCTGTTCTACTTTCTGTAGCCCTACTTTCTGTTGCCCTCCTTTCTGCTGTTCTACTTTCTGTAGCCCTACTTTCTGCAGTACTACTTTCTGCAGCCCTACTTTCTGTTGCCCTACTTTCTGTTGCCCTCCTTTCTGCTGTTCTACTTTCAGCTGTTCTACTTTCTGCTGCCCTACTTTCTGTAGCCCTACTTTCTGTTGCCCCACTTTCTGTTGCCCTACTTTCTGTTGCCCTACTTTCTGTAACCCTTCTTTCTGTTGCTCTACATTCTGCTGCCTTACTTTCTGCTGCCCTACTTTATATAGCCCTACTTTCTGTAGCCCCTCCCTTTAAAATTGTTTCCAACAGGTATGTACACTTCATCTTTACAGAATCAGACGACAAACGACAGAGAAATGGCAGACGGACTCCACAAGAGTTTGGAGTATATCTGGTCCTCTTACCATCCATCTTCAGTGCCCAGCCACATGGTGCTTTTGAGTGAGTCCTGAATCCAGCTGCCAGTTGTGATATGATCCGGATTACTGCTAACTGGATCTGGATTAGGATTAGGATCAGGAGTAGGTGGATCTGCAGGAGGCGGGATCTTCCCTTCCTCATCTACAAAAAAACCTCGAAAAATGAAGTACTAATGAAATGAAGTAAAAGTTGTCCAAATTTGTGAAATGAGTATGAAGTGGTTCAAATTTGTAAAATGAGTATGAAGTGGTTAACATACTCCAAAACATTTCAAAATTCCTCAAGGATTTTTCCATATATTCACCCAGCATTTTGAGGCCTTTTCTTCTACAATATGTGCATTTAAGCAAGCAATCTAACAATATCCTTGTGTGATTTTCATCAAATTTCTACATAGTTTAACAATTCAAATTTCTAACCATCCACAGATATGGGGTCCTCATTGTTTTCTGTGATGCAGGGGAAGGGCGTGTCATCATCACTGGACTCTGATTCAGATTCAGACTTTTCCTCAGTCGATTTCTCATCCTCATCCTCCTCAGTCCCATCATCAGCCTCAATGACACTGATCTGTGGACTGTCCTCCGACACACTCGCTATCACAGGGTGCTGAGAAACCACAGGATGTTGGTGTTTTTTACCACTGCTTTTCCTGTTGGTTAATCAAATGGATAAATCCAGTTGTTGTTTAAAAGCCACATCCATTCATCAATCATGAATAAAAATGACAACCTTTTATCACGTTTAATTTCAGCTAACCTAAACTAAAGTGTATAATGGTGTGACCTGAACTGAATGAAGCATAAAATGGTCATTGGCGTGTCTGAAGTGACAATCATTATATTCAGTAATGTACGGTAAATTAGAAATAGAAATATTTTCTCACTTGTATATATATTATTTATGAAACTTACCTGGCACTAAATGCCCGGTAACATCTAAATATCAAATATTAAAGAATTTTTGTGGGTTGGCTTTCGTATAAAACTGAAAAAGGGCCCACTAAGAGGATGCTAAAGTGTGTGATGTTACAGCTTGTGATTGCTTGTTTAGATGTTTGGTAATTTACATACAGATGATTAAAATGTATCTTACGTTTTGCAATAAGACTTTAGGCATATGATCAACCTCTTCATTTAACGTGGGAAATAAAACACAGTTGATGTATATAGAAACAAGTAGGAGAAAATTTGTCTGCTTATTAAAAATGTTTGTGGTACTTTCTAAACCATTAATTTTTGTTTTCTATACAATGATTTCCTAAAAACTGTTACAAAAATTATCATACAATTCATTTTGAACAAACTGAGTATTTTAATTACAGTTTTAATTACAAACTGCAAGTCAGAGTCTAGCATTTTTTGGCAATAAAATTTAAAACTTGAATAACTGTTGAAGCATCTAATGAATCGATTACTCGGAACTCCTTATGTTGTGTCATACGAATTAAAACAGAGACAGCCAAGGATACCGATAGTAAACAAAATGGATGCTTCCACATGCCTCACAAAATTTCAGTGACATATTCAGAGAATATCTCTATTATTTTGCTGAATTTGTCATTCTTTTTCCTTTTACCTTTAGAGCCCTGCTTCACGGACAGGCCTTTGGCCCCTTCCAGTTTTGCTCGGTAAAAACACAACATCTTTAAGCATTGGTTCAAAACCAATAGGACATATAAATACTTCTGTAGTTTAACCTTGAGTGACCTTGATCATTACCTGCGGAAGTTCCCACTGTATGCTGGGACAGCACATATACAGAGAATTCTGGCATTGCAGCCGGGGACGGGAGTGTTGAGGGTGACGATTGGTTCTGGTTGAAGGCTGAGGAGACACATGTGACCTACATATCCGTCACTATTACACACCCACACCTCCCGGTAACCCGAGTTGTTCACCCCATCAATCGGAGCTGCACAGGAAAACTACAACAGCAAAGCAAAGTCACGTCATATATCGCTAAGCAAGCATAATCATAAGTTTCACACTTCAACATTGTCTCCATTTTAAATCCCACCTGCATTCCTGCCCTTGTCTTTGTGATAGGTAATGGTGTAAGAAATTCGGGAGCTCTCTTGTCAAACATTTGGGCTATAAAATAAAAGAGAAGATTTTAAATTTTGCAACACTCTTCTCCCAATGGTACTCAAATCTCAATGTGGCAAAGGTGACTTTTGTCCTTGACCTTTAATATATAGCTTTAAAGTTGACCTTTCAGTTCATGAAATACACTGTATTTATCTTGTATAATTCAAAAGTTAAGGCCAAGCTTACAGTAGCACACCAACAAAACACTGTATTTTTGCACTTTGGATATAAAATGTTCTTTATGAGATATAGTTCTGAAGATCAGATATTTGTCAACTGAAGTTATTTTAAATTGAAGTTTCAGCTAGAGTTATTTCATTGGCATAAATATCAACAGCATCGAGTTGAACTTCAAAGCCTACTGACCTAGTTTCTGTTTTGCCTCACTGACAGCAGCTTCCCAAGCTATCCTCTTCTCTCCAGAGCAAAACAAAATTTCTAATGGGTAAATAGCTTCTCTGTAATTAGAAAGAAAAAAAACAATGTCAAACTTATTCCTTCTCCGATTATTTTGATCAGATTCCGAACAACATTAAAGTTTGTGTACACTACAAAATTTATTCTCAACAGCGTGTAAATTGTGTTGTCTTTTTGCAAGAAAATAAAGCATTTGTAATGGTGATCACAAATTGCATTCCTTTCTTGTTGACTTGATAATAACTTTTACATTTTCATGTATCTCATACTGCATAAAACATGACACCATACAAATGTAATATGTCACAACTGACGTGAAATTTAATGGAATCTCTATCACTGGAAAAATAGACTTTAAAAGTTGGTAGCAATTAAATTCTCTTAAATATTACAATGCAGTGTTTCAAAATTATGAGAAATTAGCATTTCTATACCCAGTGGCAGAGGCAATACTGTAAATCAGTTCTTATTTCCATGAGCTTTATTCTTAACTAAATATACATATATATAATGAACAAACTGATTATTCACAACACTTCTGTCTTGCTGATAACTCCTGTGTGACAAGATGACAGATGCAGTCTTGCATTTGATATAAGTGAATTACAGCATCTATATTCATTGTTTTAAGTCCCGTCAAGAAATTTTAACTCATATAGAGATCTCCAGCTGTAGGTGAAGTACCACAAATTTAAACCTATGCATGGCACTCAAAGTCGTAGCAGTCAAGGTTCTTTATCATGCCAACGCCTACAGAGACATGGGGACCTCAGGTTTGAAGGTCATTCAGAAGATCCACGACCTTCACTTCTACCGTCCAGCGCTCGCTGAAGGATCAGTTATTACCTATATTAAACGTCTTAAGACTGATGTGGCACCGGGATTGACTACTGGTTGTGAGATTTAATGACGCAATCACTCACGTTCATCACAACGCACTCCAAAGAGAGTATCAACTCTCCAAATAGTGAAGTCTTAAATACAAGCCCATGTAATGAAGCGTTTATACTTGTTTAATACATTATTTTCATGCAATATTCCCTGTCTACACTAGGTCTTACTGTGTTGTGACTAGAACGTCTACACTAGGTCTTACTGTGTTGTGACTAGAACGTCTACACTAGGTTGTACTGTGTTGTGACTAGAACGTCTACACTAGGTCTTACTGTGTTGTGACTAGAACGTCCACTTTATTAGACTCTGTCGTAGGATTACGTAACATCGCCTCTGAGAGTTGCTTATTTAGTGTTGATAACATATCTTTGATCGTCTCTTCAAGACTCTGAAAATTAATAAAACAGAAGTTACTACTTCTAAACATTCATACTGCATGCCGTATTCTACATATGGTTTATCGTATCAACTGGTTTACGATATAAGTATAATGACATGAGAATGGTTTAAAAAGTAAAGGACAAATGAAATCTCACAGAATGTGGGCAATTTAGACGAACGGTGAGGTCAGTGATTTCATTAAGTATGCCAATGTCCTCCTCCAGCTGTTCCGGGTCCACGGTGTTCCGTCGTGCTAGGTTAGTGGGGCCTGCAAAGTTCACCACACAAATCTGTATTCATCACAACTCCAGAAATGAAAACAATATCTATACACTGTATATAGTGGCAGAACATCATGCTATTCAAATAGAATCAATCATTTTCATGGGGTCCAATAACATGAAAACAATGAAAATTATACTTTCTTGAAAAATTAATGATTTATAGTGCCTGCTTTTCCTCAACCCTTACATCTTTTAATAAACTCACTTTTTACAATTTCTACAGCATCTAGGCCAACCTTTAGCCATACTTTGTGTTTGATATTCTCAGCAAAGTCCTGGCCAGAAGGAGATTTTCTGGAAGCAAATGGAAACAAAAGTATTTTCATTTTCAAATAATTTCTTTTCAGTGAGCTTGCAAAAATTGTTACCAACAAAACGACTAATGATCCGTTTCGATGTTACTTTTGATATCCCTTGGAAATAAGCTGGAGAGTGTATTTTACTCTTACAGCATCAGAGATTAATCTTATAGTGACAGAAAGATTAAAAGATTGCCAAACTGAAAAGGAAATCTTTATGAATTACAGCATAGATCACTTCTAAAGAGACCTGTAGTGATGTCACAGGTCCCGCGGCTATTGTCCTCGCTGACCGGTGCCACTTTCATGAGACCACTTAAGGTACTTACAAGATAATGGACTTGCGTGTGACCGGCCCACTTCTCCTCTTCAGACTACTTATAATAATGAGATCTGAGAAAGTCCACACACACCATTGGTCCTTTTTACTCTGTAAAAAGTCAGAATTATTGTCACAACACAGATGAAATCACCTTTAACAGGTGCCCTAAATGGTATTTAATAGCATTTTGGACCTTTAAATCTATTTATAGATTTTCTGTGTACATTTTTCTGCTATACTCTATTTCAAATTTCCAGTGGTGCTAAATTTAAAAATATATCAGCTTATTGGCCACAATGCCCACCAAATTCATCTTGGTTTTACACAGAAATGAATTGTATCATTTTTGAAGCAGTCTTATTCAAATCAAACCCTGCTTTACATTTCTTTTGTACAAAACAAATGTAAAAGTATGGACTAATCTTAATCAGACTGCAAAACAATTAAATGTAAATATAACCTGCAAAACAAATGTAAAAGTAGGGTTTGTTTTAAGGAAGTTAGCTCCTGAGCTTTTGAGCACAAATGCGAAGGATTCTACAACTAAGTATTTACTGGTCCAATACTGATCCCATTGGTGCAAACATATTACACATCTATTGCTGAACCCTATCCAGTTGAAAAATTTGGTCAGTTCAAATTTTGAAAGGGTTTGGCAGGGATTATATCTTCTAGTTGGCAGAAGGATTGCATGATTAATCAAAAAGTTTCTAATCTACATGATTTTTACAGTTTCTGTTCATCCAATATATCTTGTATTCTATATCCATATACATGTATTTCCATTTTATGATTTACGAAACAAGTAGCTAAGACTTGGAACTAGTTCAACTGTTGTAATTTATTAATTTGGTCGATATATTTTTCCAAACAGAATACCGATTCTTAAAAAAAGTCTAGATTAATTTACTCGAAATTTTGTATAAAAATTCCGTATTTTGGCCAATAATTTGAAGAGGCATTAGCTGTCATTTTGTCACCAAAAGTTTATTTCAATGAAAATTGCTCTATATCATATATTTCAGTAATAACACCAGTATTTAATTATTTCAAACACCTTTTAACCTCAAAGTAGGCACATGAATGTGCTATTTTGGTGATTAAATAATTATTGTCTTGCAATACATAATTCTTTCTTTATATTTCTTTACACTAAAAGCGGTTATCTAACGTAGGTTAAAGAGGTTCGCACCTGAGATTTGGAGTATAATGTCAATTTTTTTGGAAGTGTATTTTTGATTTCTACAATGAAGGAGAATTAGGAAATTAAAAAGAGAAACTGGGGTTGCAACACTTGTCATTGAACTACGGTGTTCTAAACATGACCTTTTTGCACTTAAAAATTTATTCAATTAAACTTAATTGATTTTTCTGTTGGTGCCAACATAACATAAGCAACACTAATCAATCATTATATAAAATAGATACATAATCATGTCTTCTAACACTACAGATAAAAAAAAATGAATACTTGTAATGGGGGGGGGGGGGGGGAATTATGACCTTTTTGCACTTGATATACGAAATACTTCATGATATCAAAATTGAGAGTTTAAAAGGACATATTAGGAGTAATGTCAATTTCTAAAATTTTACATAATTTTCAAGGTCTGGTCTAACACTTTAAAATGGAAATTTAAAAAGTGGGGGTTGGAGATCAAATTTTTGAATTATTGGCGAAAATACTGAATTTTTATACAAAATTTTGAGTAAATTGATTAAAACTTTTTTAACTATCTGTGTTCTGTTTGGAAAAATATATCAACCGAGTTAATAAATTACAACATCTGAACTACTTCCAAGTCCCAGCTACCTCTATCAAATTATAAAACTGAAATACACGAATAGGAGTATAAAAATAGACGATACAATGGAAGAAACAGAAACTGTAATATCATGCAGATTTAGAACTTTTTGATTAATGAATCCTTCCACCACAAAATATAGTCCCTGCCAAACCCTTTCTAAATTTGAATTGAAACAAAATTTTTCAACTGGATAGGGTTCAGCAATAGATGTGTAATATGTTTGCACCAATGGGATCAGTATTGAACCAGTAAATACTTAGTTGTAGAATCCTGCACAGTTGTTCTCAAAAGCTCAGGAACTAACTTCCTTAATTAGGTTTCTCTTGTTTTTGTACGAAATAAATGTTTTTATTAGTCATTGATATATATTCCTTTATTGCCATATTGAGAGATTTTGAGAGAAAAATAGTTGCCATCACTTTCACAGCTAATGCCCTTTTAAAAATTTGATCTGTAACCCCCACTTTTTTTAGTTCCATTTAAATTTAAAGACAAGACTTTGAAAATTATGCAAAAACATTTTTTTTTTTGTATATCAAGTGCAAAAAGGTCATTATTTATTTCCATGACTTGTATCAAAGTATTGTTTTTAATATCTGTATTGTTAGAAGACACGATTGTTTCTATACTTTATGTAATGATAGACATCTGCTTATGACGTAGTTTCAGTTATCGAGTATCAATATGTGAGTCCCACTAGTAAATTACACCTTTTATAATGCAGGGTCTGTGATTTGACAGGTTTGCTTTTCACACCTGTGACCTTTAAAGATACCACTACACAGGTGTTTCTGGATATGTCACGATCGATGATGTCATAATTAGATATACAAAATGCCTGTCCTCTCTGAGTAGCTAACACTCAATATCTTATCAAAATAAATTAACAATTGAAACATCCAGGCCCCATTGACAAAACATAAAGCGGTGTCTTTGGACACTACATGTAAGTTACAATCATAGATACAGTTCCTAATAAATCTAGAAACAAATATAAATGAACAGAAAAAAAAATACAAAGAGGCCCATGGGCCACATCGCTCACCTGAGTCACCATGGCCCATATTCAATGATTTTCCCTATATATATTCAGATGTAAAACTTTGATCCCTATTGTGGACCCAACCTACCTCCAATCTGCACTATGTCAGGAAGCTTTTATGTAAACTTTTCTGGCCCAGTGGTTCTTGAGAAGAAGATTTTAAAAGATTTCCCTATATATTTGTATGAAAAACTTTGATCCCCTATTGTGCATCCCCCCTACCCTTGGGGGCCATGGTGTTAACAAACTTGAATCTGCACTATGTCAGGACGCTTTCATGTAAATGTAAACTTTTCTGGTTCAATGGTTCTTGAGAAGATTTTAAAGATTTTCCCTATATATTTGTATGTAAAATTTTGATCCCCTGTTATGGTCCCTGAACCTACCCCCGGGAGGCATGATGTTAACAAAATTGACTTTGCACTATCTAAGGAAGCTTTCATGTACATGTAAACTTTTCTGGCCCAGTTGTTCTTTAAAAGATCTTTAAAACATTTTCCCTATACATTTGTATGTAAAACTGATCCTCTATTGTGGCCCCATCCTACCCCCAGGGGCGATGATTTTAACAAACATTAATCTGCACTATATCAGGAAGCTTTCATGTAAATTTGCACTTTCCTGGCCCAATGGTTCTTAAGAAGAAGATTTTTAAAGATTTTCCCTACATATTCGCATGTAAAACTTTGATCCCCTTTCGTGGCCCCAACCTACCCCGGGGGTCATGGTTTTAAGAAACTTGAAACTGCACTATGTCAGGAAGCTTTCATGTAAATTGCAGCTCTATTGATCCATTGGTTCTTGAGAAGAAGATTTTTAAATGATTCAACCCTTAATTTGAAAGCCCTTCACCAAAGGATGCTTTTCGCCAAATATGGTTGAAATTGGCCCGATGGTTCTGGAGAAGAAGTCGAAAATGTGAAAAGTTTACAGATGGATGGACAGACAGACGGATGAACGACGGATAATGGGGGTGATCAGAAAAGCTCACTTGAGCTTTCAGATCAGGTGAGTTAAAAAGGGGGAAAACCTAACAAACAAACAAAAAAACCCCAAAGAAACGGCCAATAACTTTGGATTCTAACAAAAGCTCCACAAAGTGGGGCATCCCCTCACAATGTATTTTTTTTTCTATCAATTCCAAGTTACCTTTACCTTAGACCTTTTGACCCAAAATCAACAGGGTTTTTCCACTCTTGATAGCAAAGCCTTATGTGAAGTATCAAATCAATCGAGCAAAAAATGAAGCCTGAAAAGTGTCTACAAGGTATCACACATTATCGTACATTTCATCACACATTATCATACATTTCATCACACACTATCATACATTTCATCACACATTATCATACATTTCATCATCACACATTATCATACATTTCATCACACACTATCATACATTTCATCATCACACATTATCATACATTTCATCATCACACATTATCATACATTTCATCATCACACATTATCATACATTTCATCATCACACATTATCATACATTTCATCACACACTATCATACATTTCATCATCACACATTATCATACATTTCATCATCACACATTATCATACATTTCATCATCACACATTATCATACATTTCATCATCACACATTATCATACATTTCATCACACATTATCATACATTTCATCATCACACATTATCATACATTTCATCACACATTATCATACATTTCATCACACATTATCATACATTTCATCACACATTATCATACATTTCATCATCACACATTATCATACATTTCATCATCACACATTATCATACATTTCATCACACATTATCATACATTTCATCATCACACATTATCATACATTTCATCATCACACATTATCATACATTTCATCACACATTATTGCACATTTCATCACACATTATCATACATTTCATCACACAATACCTTACATTTTATCACACAATACCTTACATTTCATCACACATTATCGTACATTTCATCACACACTATCATACATTGTGTAGGAAAGTTCTATGTAAAATAACTTACCATTATTTGAACCATATCGTGTCTTAAGTATTGCCTGTCTGGCACAGCCAGCTGGAAAAGAAAACAAACAAATGCAGAGGATTCATGTTCACGCTTATAGTCATGTTCAGAGGATTCATGTTCACGCTTATAGTCATATTCAGAGGATTCATGTTCCTACTTAAAGTCGTGTTCATTTGATATGTGCTTTCAAAATGGGGAGACATATTACAAAGACTGCTTTCGTAAAGTTTCATTGCTAAACCACTTTATATAGATATTATCAAGACACCATTTATTGCCTTGTGAGCCTGTGACCCACACCTTGAAATTTGACCTTCAAAGCAATGGGGGGGGGGGGGGGGGGGGGGGGGGTGTCATCCTTTCGTCAAGTTTCATGGCTAAAAAGCTCAAACAGTATTGAAGATATCATCCTTCAAACTTTTCTTACTATGTGTGACCTTGGCCTTTTGACCTAACAACTAACTACAATTTAGATTATTCTACAGTTATGAAGCTCCTTCTGAGAAATTTCATTGCTGAAGCCCATATTGCATTTCATAATACATTCAGAAAGTAATGACTGACTGAAAGGTAGATTGACTTGAGCCCATCCATCCCCACAACAGCATGGAGACTTACCCATCCCCACAACAACATGGAGACTTACCCATCCCCACAACAGCATGGAGACTTACCCATCCCCACTACAGCATGGAGACTTACCCATCCCCACAACAGCATGGAGACTTACCCATCCCCACTACAGCATGGAGACTTACCCATCCCCACAACAGCATGGAGACTTACCCATCCCCACTACAGCATGGAGACTTACCCATCCCCACTACAGCATGGAGACTTACCCATCCCCACTACAGCATGGAGACTTACCCATCCCCACAACAGCATGGAGACTTACCCATCCCCACTACAGCATGGAGACTTACCCATCCCCACTACAGCATGGAGACTTACCCATCCCCACTACAGCATGGAGACTTACCCATCCCCACTACAGCATGGAGACTTACCCATCCCCACTACAGCATGGAGACTTACCCATCTCTAATCAGCTAAGTACATGTAACTCCCTGTTACTGAGATCAGTTATCAGTAAGACTTCCTGTTACTAAGAACAGTTATCATTAAGACTTCCTGTTACATCAATTATCAGTAAGACTTCCTGTTACATGTTATCATTAAGACTTCCTGTTACATCAGTTATCAGTAAGACTTCCTGTTACATCAGTTATCAGTAAGACTTCCTGTTACATCAGTTATCAGTAAGACTTCCTGTTACATCAGTTATCAGTATGACTTCCTGTTACATCAGTTATCAGTAAGACTTCCTGTTACTTACATCAGTTATCAGTAAGACTTCCTGTTACTTACATCAGTTATCAGTAAGACTTCCTGTTACATCAGTTATCAGTAAGACTTCCTGTTACATCAGTTATCAGTAAGACTTCCTATTACATCAGTTATCAGTAAGACTTCCTGTTACATCAGTTATCAGTAAGACTTCCTGTTACATCAGTTATCAGTAAGACTTCCTGTTACTTACATCAGTTATCAGTAAGAGTTCCAGCCTCTTTAGTGTGGCCTGTTGATCCTCTTCATGTTGGCTTTCGTTGACTGTACCCAGTTTGATGGCAAAGTCATGCATCACTTTCTCTGCCTCCTTTAGCAGTGGAAAATCAGGGTGAACTGGAGGGGTGTGCTCTATCAACCTCTGTGACAAAACAAAAACAATCCATCATCAACGTAACAATTTAATGACTAGTAAACAACTGTTGTCAGGTAGTGGGGCTGGTGTTCATTATGTATTCATAAGTTTGGTTGACCCCAATGGCCATCAACTTACAACAAAAATGGCATATAACAATATATTTGATATACAACGAAAATACCTTGTTTCTAGTACATAGAATTAGTTACCACATTACACATGATTTCTTATGAAACTGATGACTGAAAAGCCTTACACAATACCAAATGACTAAGTACTCATTGTGACAAGAACTTTTTAATAAACTGATTTAATTTGATATGTGAAGACAACACAGTGGTCATTGCAGTCAGCAATGTCTTGCGCAAACGGTTGAACTTTTTTTTTTTGACCACCAAATATTCCAGTTGAATGACCTCCTCAGAAAAAAAAATGCAGCAATCAGAATTTTTCTGCTTGGCAGGAAAATATGATCCCGTGAATATCATCCAAAATGCTGTTGGCATATTTTATCAAAATATATCAATTTCTTCTTGAAACAGTCTGATAAACAAAAGCCATATAATGGTTCTAAAAAAACAGGCAGAAATACAATCTAAATTATCAGACATAAAACACAAATCTTATCATCGATTCCTTTCTCAAACTCATTCCTCGTCTGCAAGAAGAAATTTTAAAATTCCTTAACCTTCATTTCAGAATGCCTCACACAAATGTCTGATGCACATAAAAGACCTTCACTCTCCAAAAACCCCTGGCCCAGTTTCCCAAAGTCATTCATCAATCACACACAGAGGATGACAAACAATTAATATTTCGGCACAAAATATGAAGAGGAACTAAAAATACACAACCCTTGTATCCTCTGTACTTCCAACAGATCAGGATAGGGAAGATTTTTGCTGGTCTTATCAATATAGATCTAAAAAAGAATCTTGCCTCTACTTAACCAGAAAGAAAAACAAGAAGTTGTAGCAATAGAGGGCCCAAGCTAATAGTCTTGTTAAAACGATACTCCATATTGTGCTGAGAGTCAGATGCATACAGCCAGAAATGCTGTTTATCTCATAGTTACTAAGGAGAAATGAAAGCACGTAACAAAACAAAAACGGTCAGCGGAGCCCCTAAGTCAATCTGCAGTCGTTTTTATTGTTGTCAAGAAACAGCAGTGGCCACCATGCTAAAGACCTGTGATTGCTGAGAATGAAACCACCCTCGGTGATGTGTCCTAAATGGAATCAGGAAATGGGAAAGGGTTAAATGGGAATACATGTATAGTTATTTACAAAGAAATAACTATTCAAAGAGGATTATAACCTGCAGGTTTCACAGTCAACAAGGTCAGCCAAGGTCACTGAAACACAGGGGGGAGGAGGGTGGAAATGAAGGGTGTGACTCACTGAAACACAGGGGGGAGGAGGGCGGAAATGAAGGGTGTGACTCACTGAAACACAGGGGGGAGGAGGGTGGAAATGAAGGGTTGTGACTCACTGAAACACAGGGGGGAGGAGGGTGGAAATGAAGGGTGTGATTCACTGAAACACAGGGGGGAGGAGGGCGGAAATGAAGGGTGTGACTCACTGAAACACAGGGGGGAGGAGGGCGGAAATGAAGGGTGTGACTCACTGAAACACAGGGGGGAGGAGGGTGGAAATGAAGGGTTGTGACTCACTGAAACACAGGGGGAGGAGGGTGGAAATGAAGGGTGTGACTCACTGAAACACAGGGGGAGGAGGGTGGAAATGAAGGGTGTGACTCACTGAAACACAGGGGGGAGGAGGGCGGAAATGAAGGGTGTGACTCACTGAAACACAGGGGGGAGGAGGGCGGAAATGAAGGGTGTGACTCACTGAAACACAGGGGGAGGAGGGTGGAAATGAAGGGTGTGACTCACTGAAACACAGGGGGAGGAGGGTGGAAATGAAGGGTGTGACTCACTGAAACACAGGGGGAGGAGGGTGGAAATGAAGGGTGTGACTCACTGAAACACAGGGGGAGGAGGGTGGAAATGAAGGGTGTGACTCACTGAAACACAGGGGGAGGAGGGTGGAAATGAAGGGTGTGACTCACTGAAACACAGGGGGAGGAGGGTGGAAATGAAGGGTGTGACTCTCCTCAGTTGTTGGGGTTATTTCATCACAAGACAAGAAAAAATGAACTCACAGCCAAAGCTTGTAATCTAAAAGTACCGCAGTCTGTGTGTAAACATATTATACAACTTGTAATCTAAAAGTACCGCAGTCTGTGTGTAATCTAAAAGTACCGCAGTCTGTGTGTAAACATAGTATACAACTTGTAATCTAAAAGTACCGCAGTCTGTATGTAAACATATTATACAACTTGTAATCTAAAAGTACCGCAGTCTGTGTGTAAACATATTATACAACTTGTAATCTAAAAGTACCGCAGTCTGTGTGTAAACATATTATACAACTTGTAATCTAAAAGTACCGCAGTCTGTGTGTAATCATATTATACAACTTGTAATCTAAAAGTACCGCAGTCTGTGTGTAAACATATTATACAACTTGTTATTTGACATATACTGAGGTCACCATGTCTAAAATAGTACTAAACTTATTTCATATGATTATATAATAGCATCACAGTAATGCTAGCGACCATCAGTTATAGTCGTTTCATCAAATATCATATTAAAAAAAAGTTTATGACCACCCTAAATACCGAACATTACAGAGCTGCTTAGTTAGTTCAATGACCTTATTTGATTAATACAATGCTAGCCATTCTCAGCATCTTTCAGGTAGATTTATACCAATATTTTGCGCCATACATTTCTCTTAAAATCTTCACAAGTTTACGACCTGGTGAGCTATCATTTTAATAATTTAAACCTGAGCTGATAATGACACGAGAGAATCACTTTCCTGTTCGCTGTGTGAATCACTTCTGTGCCTGTAGACTGTAGTTCCTGTCTTGGTGATTAATAACAAAAACATACAGGCCAATCAAGTCTGATCATTATCATATGAAATCTAAATTAAAAAATTTTTAAATGGGTCATACACCAGCCCTACAAGACACCTGAAACACAAACGTGTACATGTTTCACGAGGATTTTTTTCTCCGATTACGAAACGAATGCCCACCTCTCCTCATCTTCGGAACAAAAAATGGAAATTGGTTTTTTATAGATAAGGCGGCCTTGACTTTTTCCAATAACAGTGCATATTTTGTGTGTACCCCCTCCCAATGGGGAGGATTTTACAATTGCTAAGAGATTTCATATGAAATTTAAGTTTGCTTGGAAAAAACACTGAGAGGAAGGAAGTAATTGACATGAGAATACTGACATAAATTAGCACACTGTAGGTAAGACTGTGGATATCTCGAGGTACATGAGAATACTGACATAAATTAGCACACTGTAGGTAAGACTGTGGATATCTCGAGGTACATGAGAATACTGACATAAATTAGCACACTGTAGGTAAAGACTGGATATCTCGAGGTACATGGCCACTTGTTAACAGACATCCACTGATTTGAGAGGGTTTGATTACTTACTTGTAAAAGTAATTCATATCTAGGAATTCGTTGTATGGGTCTCACGATTAGGTCCTTCATTGACAGTTTGTTCCCACTTTCTTTGTGACATTGCTGTAAAATAAAACATAATCTGAGTATGTCTGTTCTACCAGTAATGAAAGCAAACGAAGAAGAAAAATCATGTTTCATAGCATGGGCATGTCATACTTTAATGCACTATTTTGACAAATAGAGTATATCTAGTATCCTAAGCCTTTTCATGATGTAAGTCATGATGCCATGGTTTTACTAGTTGTAAAAAATATACAGTAAACACCAAGGTTTGGATTAAGTAGCTAAGTACATCTGAACTCTGCGGTCAGAACCTTGAACATTTACATTCGAATGGGGAAACAGAGATGTACATTACTACAAGTGTCAAAAGCCAAAAAAAGCGTAATGAAATATTTCTGCCGTTATCAGACTAAAACTATAATCCTAACATTATGTAAAATCTCTCTCCATTTGACAGATTTTAATGTAAAACCTATCTCCTCTAATCAGACGACATAGTTTTATGTAAAATCTATTTCTATTAGGGATTGAGTTGCAGTTAAGTTCCAGTAAATCTCCTGGATATGCCTTATCTACACAATGAATATTTCACGTGTAGCAACCCGACCTTGACCTTCACATTCTGCTACAGATACATTTAAGCAGATAAAGTTTTAATAGCTTCAGAAAAAAAGTCTCAGAAATGATGGGAAAAGGATTTAGCATTCCTTTAAGATCAGGAAGTACTTGAATCTAGAAGTTTCAACCCAATCTTGAAAACTTTCAAATAGTACAAGAATTTTGTTACCTAGAAGCTAGACTCTTAATGTTCATTCATATATCTTTTAAATAACGTAAGGGGGAAGGGGGGATTGATGAACAAAGATGGTAGACTTGATAATAATAATTATCCTGCTATAATATTAAAATCCCTACAGGCATATATATCTTCATGCTATGACAGTCCTTTATCCTTTTATATCTCTTTGACCTTGAACTTGTTGTTCTCCTTGACAAAACAATTGAACCTGTCATGTTGCACTCCACTTCAAATTATTTATCTCTTTTTAAGTCTGTGTACCATAAGAAGATTTTCTACCAGTGTATCAAAAACAACTAAAGCTCTCAGAACATGTACACAAATATGTATTAGGATGAGAGGCTTTAGACCTACCTCAATGAATTTTTGAACAGAGGATTTTGTTGTCAAGGCGTTTTCAATTACTTTTCCTGACGTCTTATAATTCTCCACAAATGATACATAGCAGTCTATTACTGTCTGCTTGGAAAACTGTAAAATAAAATAGTATGATTAATGCTACATTAATCTAGAATTAATGCAGGTTTACATAATAAAACTTGATTTCACAATGACTATTTCATTACCCATCGGATGCTACAGAGAGGTCATTCACATAAAATGGCAAACACTTATTGAATGATGGAAACCAGGCATAAACCCTGTATTAATTAACCCCATTTCATTATCTGCAGTTGTAGTAATCACTAACTGCTTCACTGCCGGGATTTCTAGCTGTTGTAATGAAAGCAACTAAGCCCTAGGCCAAGATTATCCTTAGATTCAAATACATGAACTAAGGTCAAAGGTCAAACCAAATAATCTCCCCCACACCTCTTCATCAGTCTGGTCTAAGATGGACCTCTGGATGAATTTACCATCCATTCAGTTGTGTGGGTTTTTTTTGGGGGGGTATCTAAACAAATTTTGTTTGAATGCAGGTTACATTTCATCAGAAATCATAAAAGGCAGATTGCAGTAGTAGTTTTTTCTACTTTGTAACACACACTATTCATTGAAAATATCTGAACATATTCATAATATTGACATTAAGAAATTGAAACACAAACCCAATTATTCATTAACATTAAGAAAACAAAGCACAAGGTTATTAGCTTAAATAATCACTTCATGATAATCATTCTTAATTTTCTGATTTGTGTCATGTTTTTGTTTACATAGATTAAATATACTAGTGAAAGGTTCGATTAAAGCAGAATTTTAATTAACATGTTAATTCTTAACACAATAATTATTTTCTAGTGTTTGGCACATCTTTATTTTGTTTTAAACATGCTATCTTTAATCAAGCAATCTAATGTAAACAAAAACATGGCACGAGCCTTGTTTACATAACAAAGAATTGGGAGTGCTGTATCTCACTTGTAACTCAACAACTGATATTCAAATTTTGGTTGGTTATTAGAAATACTTTAGTTAAGCATTGTAAATAAAAAAAATGAAAAAATAAAATTAGAAATTTTTTGGCTCAGATCGTGTCCAATGCCTCTTTAAAAGAAGAATGTTGTATTATCTCTTGACAATTCCTTCTCTAACACTGCCAATGGTCATACCCTCACTATGGTAAACATGTACTGCCCTTACTATGGTAAACAGTCCTACTCTCACTATGGTAAACAGTCATACCCTCACTATGGTAAACAGTCATACTCTCACTATGGTAAACAGTCATACCCTCACTATGGTAAACAGTCATACCCTCACTATGGTAAACAGTCATACCATACCCTCACTATGGTAAACAGTCATACCCTCACTATGGTAAACAGTCATACCCTCACTATGGTAAACAGTCATACCCTCACTATGGTAAACAGTCATACCCTCACTATGGTAAACAGTCCTACTCTCACTATGGTAAACATGTACTGCCAATAGTCCTACCCTCACTGTGGTGAACATTAAATGTACAGCCCAAAGCTCTACACTTATTGTGCACTTACAGTGTGGCAGAAAAACTATTAATTTGCAAAATTCTTCTATTATCTGGAAAAAAATCAGTCTACTATAGATCTTAATTTGCTCATGTTTATTGGTTGTGCTTTGCAAAAATAAAGAAATTGATAATTGATATGTTCATACATATAGTGTTTGAGCTGCACATTGGTACATAGTTTTAGATAAACTACAATGTAGATATGACTAATGTTTTCTCTAGTAGATTTTTAAACTCCTTAGGAATGAAGAGATTTTGACCTTAAACTAACCATGACCCCCCCCCCCCCCCCCCCCCCCCGAACCATGACAACCACTTTTCTGTGTATCGAAAGAGTATACAGTGTACATGTACATGTTCTATTGTTCTTGCATACACAATATATCATTTCTCAATTATAAGATTTCATCTTCAACTTATTGTCTTATACACTCACTGTGGCAGATATAACATTGCCCATGGTGCTGGTCTCGGAGTCCCAGTTGGTCCAGACACGATCCAGAGTGTTTCTGTACACAGTATGATGCATGAGGATTTCTGGAATCATGTAGAAGATATTGTCCACAAGGTTCTCATCCACGCTACTACAAGACGTCTTCAGCGGAAGCATGTACCTCTACAACCCAAAAAATTAAAAAGTTTCATGGTACAGTAAAACATATTTATAATGAACACACTTATAACGAATTCATGCATATTGCAAAGTGATATTTATTCCCCTAGCAGAGGAAAATGATGAAAATTTCATTGGATATAATGAAGTTAGGTAATTATTAACTATTTTCGCTGGCACTGACGCTTCACTATAATCAGGTCTTTAACTGTATAGTGAAGTTTGGTAATTATTAACTATTTTCGCTGGCCCTGACGCTTCACTATAATCATGTTTTTAACTGTATAGTGAAGTTTGGTTATGATTAACTATTTTCGCTGGCCCTGGCGCTTCACTATAATCTAAATCATGTTTTTAACTGTATAGTGAAGTTTGGTTATGATTAACTATTTTCGCTGGCACTGACGCTTCACTATAATCTAAATCATGTTTTTAACTGTATAGTTAAGTTTGGTTATGATTAACTATTTTCGCTGGCCCTGGCGCTTCACTATAATCATGTTTTTAACTGTATAGTTAAGTTTGGTTATGATTAACTATTTTCGCTGGCCCTGGTGCTTCACTATAATCATGTTTTTAACTGTATAGTGAAGTTTGGTTATGATTAACTATTTTCGCTGGCCCTGGCGCTTCACTATAATCATGTTTTTAACTGTATAGTGAAGTTTGGTTATGATTAACTATTTTCGCTGGCCCTGACGTTTCACTATAATCATGTTTTTAACTGTATAGTTAAGTTTGGTTATGATTAACTATTTTCGCTGGCCCTGGCGCTTCACTATAATCATGTTTTTAACTGTATAGTGAAGTTTGGTTATGATTAACTATTATCGCTGGCCCTGGCGCTTCACTATAATCATGTTTTTAACTGTATAGTGAAGTTTGGTTATGATTAACTATTTTCGCTGGCCCTGGCGCTTCACTATAATCATGTTTTTAACTGTATAGTGAAGTTTGGTTATGATTAACTATTTTCACTATAATCATGTTTTTAACTGTACTGTGACTATGTACAAGAGTGTTAGATATTAAGGCCCCATGCCAAGGTTGCTACTGTCACAGTACTCAATTCTTACTTTGCATATTAAATGAAATTGCAGCTGTTCAGGTGAAAAAATGTAATGTCTTTACCTATCAAAAACCATGATGGTTATAACTTAAATCAAAGCTTATTGTTTACAGACACCACATAAAAGATGGATGATGGGAGCTTAAAATGGTCTATGGCCAGGTGAGCTGAATAAAAGCTATTGTAGTCTTCACCACACCACTTCTTTTCATTGTTTACTAGATTACTCTTCTAAACCTCAGCTATAGTGATTTACAGTTCCACAAATCTGGGTGCAGCAGGCAAGTTTTGGAGTCAATATTCCCTTATCTGATAGCAACAGCCTTCCCAACAACACTCAGGTGTTAACTTCTGTCATCATTTCTTCATTCAACAATCCCACACACAAAATTGCTAAATCCTTACACATCTATAATCATGCACTTCATTTTTTAAAATAAGAAAACAATTGTGTTGCTCAATGTGCTTGTTCAAAATAAATGTTACCCTAAAAACAAAATTCAGTTAAATAGAAGATCCCTGAACTACAAATCACCTACATCATAACACTGAATATACAACACTGTACAATGCTGTTCTGATTAATCAACTTCATCAATTTCACATTACTAGTTGTCAATAATGAGTAAATATCTGGGAAATTCGCAAGCATAAATTTTTTGAAAATCTTGCAGAGAACCAGACATTGTGTTTAATCAATAAGGTTTGGAATGACTAAATGGTGAACATTACTAGTGATGAACACACGGACATTACTAGTGATGAACACACGGACATTACTAGTGATGAACACACGGACATTACTAGTGATGAACACACGGACATTACTAGTGATGAACAGATTTTCCATCCACCTATCAAGTATAAAATTACCGGTAGTAGCAAATTAAAGTTGGATCATGATACCCTGGAAAATCGTAAAAATTTTGTGATGGATCTTCAATTCATTAATTCCGGCCATTCAATATAAAATTCTATAGGTGCCATATTTTCCAAGTTTGGACTTTTTCTTTTTAAAACCACATTTGCAGAGAACCAACATCTGATTGGTTTTCCCTTGACACTACTATCCAACCAAAATCAGCCTTAGTAAAATAGACTTCATTTACATAAATTTAATAACATTTGAATCATATCTGCTTTTCCCTTAAATTTAAAATTACTGCAGGTGTCAACATAAAATAAACTGCAATTATGTATTAAGAAAATGCAATAGACACATTCACTTCATTTGAAATCATGTGATCAATAGCATAGATTCAGTTAAATTCATGGATTGCCAAGATTCCACAATTTTGTTGGGACATTAATTTCATTGATATAGTTTCAATGCATCAAAACAATATACATGTGTGTGTGTATATATATATATATATATATATATATATATATATATCAATGTAATAGTTCCCTGTGTATGAATGACATGCTTTCAATCCTCTAGTACTTACATCTTTAAGCACAGTGAGAGCATCTACGTACTCCTGTTCATTCTTACACAGTTCCTCCACTATATGGTAACGCTTGTCCTGTAAAACAGATTAAACAAACATTAGGCTATGATGTCATTCTACGCAATTCCTCTACTACAGTAAAATTTGTTATAAACGTAATTCGCTATATCCAATAAGTTTATAATGTGTTTTTAAACTACAGGGAATAAAAATCACTTCAATGTCAGCATGAATTCATTATAAACATGTTCACTGTAACCATGTTTTACTGTAAGACTGAATTCATTATTAGCATGTTCACTGTAACCATGTTTTACTGTAAGTGTGAATTCATTATAAGTAGGTTCACTGTAACCATATTTTACTGTAAGCATGAATTCATTATAAGTGTGTTCACTGTAACCATGTTTTACTGTAAGATTGAATTCATTATAAGCATGTTCACTGTAACCGTGTTTTACTGTAAGTGTGAACTCATTATAAATGTGTTCACTGTAACCATGTTTTACTGTAAGTGTGAACTCATTATAAATGTGTTCACTGTAACCATGTTTTACTGTAAGGATGAATTCATTATAAGTGTGTTCACTGTAACCGTGTTTTACTGTAAGCATGAATTCATTATAAGTGTGTTCACTGTAACCGTGTTTTACTGTAAGGATGAATTCATTATAAGTGTGTTCACTGTAACTGTGTTTTACTGTAAGTGTGAATTCATCATAAGTGTGTTCACTGTACCGTGTTTTAATGTAAGTGTGAATTCATTATAAGTGTGTTCACTGTAACCGTGTTTTACTGTAAGTGTGAATTCATTATAAGTGTGTTCACTGTAATATTGTTTTACTGTATATGGCACTACCACTTGTCCTGTGAAATAGATTCACAAAAAAAGAATGGGCTTTATGTCATCTACACTCACGGGGAGCGGAAGGGGGGGGGGGTATTAAAGTCTAGCCATACATCATTAAATGCTAAAGGACTGTGCAGAGAATGGCCTCTACTCCTCTCTGCTCTATGTACTGGCTTTCTCTTGACAAGGGTAATTAACTTAAAATACTGCTTATCAGAGGCTCTCAAGAGCTTGAATTGGATACTTCATTCACAATAGGGAAGACCTGGACTGCATCAGTTCTAGAGAAAAGAATAAGCTGATATGTTTGTGAGCCTGTGCAGTTAAATGTCATGACAGCCAAACTGGAATTCATAAAACTTCAGAAATTCAAACCACTTTTGGACCACTCATGTTCAAATCTATATTATATATAATCACTAGTCAAACTTGTAACGTTAACCTTTCATGAGTACACCCTTTTAATCATTTTAATTGGTGTTTACATTTGAAGAAGTCATTCAGTGTAAATGTAGAAGATTTATCATTTGATAAGTGAAGGTACACAGTTTGATTTCCAGAGTAAATGTTTCCCTCTTCAGAGAAAATGATTTTCTTTCACTTCTCTTGGTATACTGTTTGATCATGTAATAGAACAGTTTATTTGAAGTATTTCAGAATAATTTCATAGAACAAATATTCAATCATTATGCCATTTTTGAAGAATTATCTTAGGAAAGAGATAAGTATGTATATTTTAAAGTTCTTAAATCTTTTCAAATCCTTTAAGAGGATTTTTTTTTTAATTTAATTGTCTCTACTTTACCTGACCATGATACACAATGAATTTACTGCTGAGCTAATCAGATTATCCTGATGCTGCAGATAAGGAATTCAGCTCTAATCTGAATTAACTCCCTATTTACTATTTGAAAGAGATCGATTAACAACAACAAAAATTCATTGAATACAAAAAACTGAGGATGTATCATAACCTTGTGGTTCAAACCAGATCAAATACAACGTTATCAATTTTTTTTTCTTTACCAAATATTTCTCAAAATTTTTAACCCTCAGAATGAGCTACCCACCCACACTATAACCACAACATCAGCCGTGGATACAAAACAAACTAAAGCTGTTGAAGCAAATCTATTACATCACTTATTTGTGAATAACGGTATCCTATCTGTGGAAAAGGTCATTTCTATAAATGCAGTCAAAATGTTGTACCTGCCAAATTTAATAACCTCCACAACATAACGCGCATGCCATTTCCTTTATCACGACATGCTCTTGTGTTGTTAGGTGCAGCTAGCAATGTATCAATTAGCTGTGCAGTTAGGAGTGTCAGTATGTGGGCTTTTCCTTCCCGGAGGTCATTCTGGTCACAAGGTGAAGGTCAATGACTGCTTAATGTCAGGTTCAAACTCTATCAAAAACCTTTCTTTAGATAAAAATCCCAAAATTTGTATTGTCAGATGGTTCATTGATTTCAATAAATAAGAAAGAAAATGTTCAAAACAACAAGATTAGAAGACAAAATACAAGCAAAGCCCCGAAATAAATCAGTGCCCGTGGCATGCAGTCAACAGATAGCTGTGAATGGACGTGTAAAATACTATTAGATGTTTGTCTTCAGAAAATGTGATGTATTAAGTCCGGCTGTAACCGGGCTCATGCGACCTTCTCAAAAGATAAAACAATCATTCACAAGTCCGTAAACATTCAGAATAGTCAAAAGGTAATGTTTGTATGTCTATGTCTGCAAATATGGTAAATGCTGAACTAATTCTTCATACAGATAACACAGTGATAAAACACAAGCCTGACAAACCTACACCAAATATTTAGATCTCAAAACGATACCAGTGACAAAAAACCTCCTCAAAGAACCATTTATATCAATCAATGACGACCCATTTACTGCACTGTACAACATACTTAGCTAGATGCAATGAAATGCCATACACATAATTCAATTAGTCAACTCGGACCTTTCCTTCATGAACAATATTGTCTCATTAATGTCATTTCACTTTCATTTTCCTTGATTTGATCTATAAAAAAAAATTATTCTTCCTACATTTATAAGAATCTCCATCTATACCTTAATTATCAATTTACTTTAATTACTTAATAATTTACCTAATGATAAATTAACTAATAATTAAGATATTTCCATGATTTAAATTCATCTTTCTCTCACAATCAAACTTAAAAAATTTCTATAAGTTTTAGAGAATATTAAAGTTAACTGATCAAGCTAAGTTACATAATTTGTGTAAAACTTGCAGAAAAATATATCATGAATTTCCCATTTTCCATACAATAGTGTCAATAGAAGATAGAAACAGATATATATTCTATCCGAATCACTGTTGATGCCTATAGTCTAGCTGACGACTACCACTTCATTCATCCCCCCCCTCCCCCAACGCACACACACACAAGCTGCCTTCCTGCCTTTGTAAGTTGATGCACTTGGGAGAAGATTGGTGCTGCAGCTTCCTGTGGAGGTCGGCAGTGGTAGGTTTTGAGACGCTCCCCGTCAGAGAAGCTGGGATGCTACTGAATGACTGTGTGTTATCTCTCGGCTGTAGTGGATGGCAGTGGAGCATACTCATCTTCTGTTATAGTCTGTTTCTGCACCGCCTGTAGGTATTACAGCCACAAACCTCTGCAGCCTCCATTTGGATATACAGAACAAAGATTTTTTTATTCAAATTCCACTGCAGATAAAAGACCAAAGGAACGCAGACTTTTTTTTCATGAAATTCTCAAGAAACACTGGGAGACCGTGCACCATTAAAAGACCAGCAACTTCAAATCACACAGAATATATCAACACCCAAGATAATAATGGAGAAAAACATATACCCACAAAGATTTTACAAACTGTTGCATGTAACTTGCTTCTATTAAATATTCTGAAGTACTAGCTGTGACGTTGTACTTCTCCACATTTCAATCAGTAGTCAAGGGAGATAATTAAACGACACAGTGACTACGCGATTACAGCTAGCCCACCAATCAGCACAAATCACAGTCAACTCATCTTCAAAGATGATAAGGTGCATCCAAGTGCAGATTCACACTGCAAAGCTGAACTCTCAAAGCAGCAACAGCAAAACTATGAGAGAAAAGTGGATTGTGAAATGTATATAAAAATATATACCTGTCTGAAATCCTGCAGTGTGAAAAATTGTTATTGTGACATCTATCTCGTGACGTAACATTTCTCAATAATATACATAATATTCCGTGATATCTCAGGTACAATTCTTGTTTCAACAGAAAAAAACTTAGGGTATATATTACCTGGTGTTTTAGAGTTAGCATATTTTGATAGTTCCGTTATATGGCAATGTAAAATCAACTCTTTAATATGTATTACAGAACTTTGTATCTTAAGGGATGTTACTAATTTATTAAAACAAAGAAGGGAAAAAAATCTTTGGATCAATCAGAGATCGAACCAGGGACCCTTACGTAATGCTCAAGTAATAGGCGATTCAACCACTGGGATTACCAGGGCGATAAATATACGAAGTATATCCTCAATATTACTACAATATAAAATCTAAACCTTTATAGGATATCATACAATAACTCTTCATATTAAGGAGACGGAAAAATAGTCTTAGAAATAAAATGACAAAAAAAGTCATGTATGCATGACCTTTGAAATTCTTACGGTAGTTTTATTTTGACTATTACAAGTATCAATATTAATGGTTGAAAATTGAAAAACTATTAATTTCCACTCAATAGTTTAATTTGATTAATAACCAAAGACAATGTGTATGTCAATGCCACCTTTTTAAAGATGTCAGACATACAAAAACAGAAGTGTATGTCGATCAACATCAGAAAATCACGTATTTCCGGCCGTTAAACAGAATTATAAAAATAGATAAAAACTTGTTAAAATGACAAATTTTAAATATCAACAGTTTAAAAAGAACTGCTAATTTATAGATATGTTTGAATTATTTGTGCATATTAGGGAAACCATTGTATAACAGACATACAGTAGAGGAAATGCAATGTACTAGCATAGGAGTTATTGCCCTTGACAACAGTTTTTGAATTATAAATAGTTGATTAAACTCTATATAAAATATCTACTTCACAATCGATAGTTTATCTTTTTTTTTATCTTATTCAATGAATAAAATTCCTCTGCAAGATATATTTCTATCATGCGCAAAGTTTAATTTAATAATGATTTTTGTAAAAACCTATGACATCACATGAGGATCAATCTACCTTAAATATATTAAATTACTATACAGCTAGGTAGCTAGCTGTAATATGGAATCATGTTTTGAGAAAAATTTCCTACATGCAAACGTGAAATCTTGATCTGAATGAAATATTCTCAATGCCACTTTAAACAACTGTAACACGAAGGAAGAAAATGCAACCGACCAGACCAGGAATTGAACCCGGGCCCCCTGAATCTCTAGTCAGGTGTTCTACCAACTATCTGGCCATCAGCGATCAAACCCGTCTGACTGCTACATTCCTCCCTCCTTAAATTGTCTTCACCCTTGAAGACATGTAACCCAGATTCTTATTTGCCCCTAGCAGGACTTTCATCTGCAAGATGGCACCAAATGTAACACGAAGGGAGGAAATGCAACCGACCACACCAGAATTCAGACCCGGACCCCCTGAATCTCTAGTTAGGAGCTCTACCAAGTTAGCTATCTGACCACTGGTGATCAAACCCATCTGACCGCTACACAACAATCACATTCAAGTGATGAACAATGTCAGTATCACAACACATTAAAAAGAGGGTCAGGAGGTCGCTTCATGTGATTTGATTACAGTGATGAATTACAACAAAGCATACCAAACCACAGTCTGGGTGTATCAAATACCTTCAATTTATGATTTTGCAGGAACATATGAAATTATTAATCAGCTCAAAAGAAGAGAGGAGGCAAGCAAAGGAAATGCAATTTACAGATAATTTATTTACACAATGATAATTGTAAATAAATGTCGCTGCCTTTGAAGGCCGATTTATCTCCTGAAATGAAAGGGCTGACAATGGAAGGGAAGCAGATTACGGAGTTGCTCCATTAAGTGGCGCTTTTAATAGAATTCTAAAAATATATCTGTCTAATTCTCCCCCTCAAGTCAGCTCTCAATTTCTGTGATCAAAATAACTGTGCTTGCAAACAAAATATTGAGAGATCAGTGATTGTAAAGGAACAGGTCTTTAGAGGGCTCTGATCCCCCCCCCCCCCCCCCCCCCCCCCCCCCCCCCCCCCCATTGACTACTCAATCCTTATAATATGCATCATCCTTGAGAATACACTTATTTCATGAGGTACTTTCTGGTGTATTATGTAGAATAAAATATAACTTTCACCACTATGATAGTCATAAAAATATAATTTCATCTCTACATTCTATTTATAGATATGATTCTATTTAAAGAATAGATGACCTTGACCTCTACACTTTGTGAGTAAACTTTTGTTAACTGGTTGACAACATTTGCACACTGAATGATATAACACCAGTTAAGAAACTCGCTGTAATCTTTAGTGGAAACAATTAATTACAATCAAATATTAGTTTTTATGATGTACTGAGACAAAACTAACTCCCTCTTACCACATAACTACTAACTTCAATTACATTACCAAATTATTACTCTCCTGTGATGTCTCTAATTCACTGACAAAGAGAGCCTTACTAATACTATTACTAATTCTCATCTGTCTATTCACAAAGCATTCATTTCAGTAAAGCCATGTATCAAGCTGTTTGAACATATCTTGGCATTCATGTCATCACCATACTTCAGAAAATGAATCAATTCATATCAAAAATTGAAAAATTGCATTTGTGGGGAAAGCAGTCACTGTATATTTAACATCTAAACATTTGAGCTCTATTCTATAAGATAAAATTATTTTATTCATTACAATTCTTAAATGAAACTGAAGACTCTCTGGCAAAAGACCATTTTAAAAAAACATATCATTCAAAACAATCACTCATTGTTCAAGGAGAGATAGGTAGGTATCCTCCGTCTAGTACCGTCCCAACAGTGTGTATACAAGATGCAGGTGCAGACATATGGCCACAGGAAGCTGTTGTTCCGAGCCCTCCAATACAACATAAACAATTACACCGATACAGGGAACAGTGTCTGCAAGGTGGCAGCCTTGATCACAAGTGATTGGGAAATCAAACTTAACAGCCTGTGCCTAATGGCAATCTAAATATCCCTGTCTTTTGGATGGAGGTCAAACCTTCTTCTGCCTTTCCCTCTTCATCTTTTTCTTCCATTGTTTACCTAATCAATTCATTCCAGTAAGTACAGCAAAGCACGGTTACAACAAACCTGTTTATAATGAATTCATGCTTACAGTAAAACACAGTTACAGTGAACACACTTATAATGAATTCACACTTACAGTAAAACACGGTTATAGTGAACACACTTATAATGAATTCATGCTTACAGTAAAACACAGTTACAGTGAACACACTTATAATGAATTCATGCTTGCAGTAAAACTCGGTTATAGTGAACACACTTATAATGAATTCATGCTTACAGTAAAACACGGTTGGGTTATAGTGAAAACGCTTATAATGAATTCATCCTTAGAGTAAAACACAGTTGGGTTATAGTAAACACGCTTAAAATGACTTCACACTTACAGTAAAACACAGTTACAGTGAACATGCTTATAACGAATTCATCCTTACAGTAAAACACGGTTATAGTGAACATGCTTATGATGAATGCATGCTTACAATGAATACAGTACCCGCAACGTTATTCTTGACATTTCTATTGTGCTCTATCGTGTGTGTATCCTATCGTATCATGCGTGTATCCTATCCCATCGTGTATCAGGTTTTCCGTTTTCTATGGTGTTTTGCGTTTATCCGGTCTATCGTGTATTGCGTGTATCAGGTTTTCCGTTTATCGTGAAAATCGTTTATCGTGTAGCTTCGGAAACTATCGGGATCGTATATAAAATCTAATGAAAAAGTACGATACTTTCCGAAACCTTGATTCATTTTGTTAAAGAAGCTATTTTTAGGAATCGAGGAAAGACGGTATATTTGAAGGAGAACATAAAGTTGTCGATTTCAAGGCAAAAGAAGAGCTATTTGTCCATCCAGAGAGAGTGAAAATTTATCACAATTTAATTCTAAGTAGTCTGGAAAGTAGGCAGTGGTCTGTCGAGCAAACCGAGAACAGTAAATCTGAAAGCTCCTTCATCTGAAGTTCATAAACATTTGTTTGTCTAGAAACAATTATTTGTAATTAACACTAAGGCCACTGATAAAATGTGTTGTGTTTCCGCTAACCCGACCGACCCTAAATTATAGCCCCGACCCTAGAATTTTTTTTCGATATTTAAAAAAAAAATCGTCATTTTCCCGGAAAAATATATTCCCGGTTCTTGGTTTTCGTTTTAGTTAGACATTGAGATGAAGTCATTCAAACGCTTTAATGATATACAAAACTGCATGGTATTGGGTCAAGCGTTTAAACAACATTGATAATGTTTCTAATTAACAGCATGACCTAGTGGCAAGTACCTCCATGCGTGCTCACGCAACGGTGATTTAACAATTGAAGTTAACAGACGGTCGAGAGACTTTGCCAAGTGTCATGTTTCCATAGAAGACTTTCTTTTGTTAAAATTGCCAACTCCTATGTTGTTTTTAGACGGTGGCTATTTATAGCCATGCACTGTCTTATGCTATCGTTTCAGCGGGCATTACTGTGTATACACGGGGACCCTAGTTTTATATGGGGGTCATGATGCAGAGTGACAGACATGAATGTCCAGTCTGTCAAATTTGTATGCACATCCTTGGTTTCTGCTGCAGTTCTAACTGAAAACACTATGAAAAAGACCGCAAATAAAGCAGTGAGCGCATCCAGGTTGATGGTTGGTGAGAGCCGAGAGGAAAAAAAGATGTGCAGATTGTTTTTAAAATAAAAATTTATGTCCGGTAAAAAGTTTTAGCTGGAAGAGAGTTGGATCCCATTAGGATAAGTGGGATCTGCCCAGACTGTCTTCCTACCCTTGTTCCATTTAGATAGTGAAAATACATTCAGAAATGTATTAATAAACTTAAAATATGTTAATGATGTTGATATTTTGGTGATGATTTAATATATTTTTTCAAAACCATCACATTATTTTCTTGTCAAACATATCCAATAGAAGTATTCCTGACCTATGACAACCAATCTAAATGTAGAAACAATATATCTGGTACTTGTAGAGCATAGTGGCATAGAGGCATAGAGGAGTTCACTTTTGTGTTTTATGCTAGATATGTTTCATTGAAAAATATAGTTTCTTATAAAACATCTGGAAATAATCCTCGGCCAACAACGGGTGAAATGTTATGATTGAAAGTTTACTTGCAATGCAATTTAAGCAAAATTTTATTTTGAAAGTATAACATTTCGGTTGAGCATCACTGAAGAGACATTATTTGTCGAAATGCGCATCTGGTGCATCAAAATTGGTACCGTATAAGTTTTACATTATGACCCCTGGGTCGAGGCCTCTGCTGGTGGACTGTTAGTCCCCGAGGGTCTCTACAGCCCAGTAGCTAAGTACTTCGTTACTAGCTTGAAAATACGGATGTATATTTAATTGCTGTTATAAAATTTTGAAATTCATTTCAAAATTAAGGATTATCTCCCTCATGCATAGCTCTTATCCTTGGACGAATTTGGCTCCACTTTTTTGGCACGCTGTTTTTGGCTATATTTAGCTCTAAAACTTCATAGTTATTTCGGATTTCAAACATTTCGGTTGAGCATCACTGAAGAGACATTATTTGTCGAAATGTGCATCTGGTGCATCAAAATTGGTACCGTATAAGTTTTACATTCAATAGAACATTTAACTTGTGCAGTAATTGGGGCTATACGGACCGTGGATATCGGCCTGGATAGCTCAGTGGTTAGAGCACCTGACTAGGAATGCAGGGGTCCAGCCAAAGATTTTCTCCTTCCCATACTACATTTGATGCCGTTGACCACCCCTGGTGGTGCAGGTTGGCCTGTCAGGGGCGAAAAGAACCTGGGTTGATATTGAAAGACAATTATAAAATTATAATTGATCTTAAGGAGGGAGGAATGTAGTAATTAGGGCTATACGGACTGGATAGCTCAGTGGTTAGAGCACCTGCCTAGTAATGCAGGGGTCCCGGGTTCGATTCCCGGTACAACCAAAGATTTTCTCCTCCTTCCTATACTACACTTGTTAAGAGTTTACAATGTTTTTGCATACTTTGAAAAAATAAAATTAAAAAAAAAAAAAATTTATTTCCTACCTACCTACCCTATTTTTTTCTGGAACGTTAGCGGAAACTCAAAAATTTTTATCGTTGGCCTAACAGAAATATAGGGAGTTCCGATTTGAAAGGAAAAATCAATAAATTACATTGTTTATCACATACATGTATATTTTAATAATGGTTCTTTTTCTTCCAATTTTTTTCACCTGTATGCTACTTATATAGCAACTGCTGAACTTGTGTGCATCCTTATATCTGATTTTGTGTATCACCCGTGTTTTGACAGCTAACATTCTCAGGGACAATGTATTTCACACATTTAGAAGATTAAAGTTTTAAAAGGGAGCAAGGGTGTTGCATCCCCCAAAATCCTGCTCAGCTGGGCACGATTCCGCTGTCATCGTTGTTTTTTTTTTACTTGTACATGAACACATGTACCAATAGTTGTACGTGTTGATACTGGAAATTTATGCTGGTTTTGATGATTATTTGAATTTTTTACACACTAAGCGTTTCAAAATTGCGAATTTAAAACAAGCCGGGTTTTGTTTATGTTTTTTAACAGTTTATTTATGTTTTGTTAACAAAATATCAATTCAAATAAATATGTTCCAATTACTTATGACTATCAATTATCATTCATAGTGTAGAAATATCTAACAGGTGTAGTGCGGTTGATTTTTTTTAAAGCGGTCGTTATGAAAATAACTTTAGTTGTTGAATGAGCCTTGAACTTAGAGCTTGATGCAAAATAACCCTCTCCTCGCTTATTACACAAAATATTACTTGGTTTTATTTCATATTCAAGATAATATACTTTAGAATAAGAGAGCTACTGAAGCATGATATCACTACATTATATTACATTTAGTTAATTCCCTGTATAATTTATATATTAAACATTAGATGACAATATAAGTTTTAGAATCATTGGCTGAGAAAATTCATATAGATATCAAATAATGAATTCAATGCCGTTAATATTTTAGTTTTTTATTTTAGCTGTGATGGCATAAAATAACATAAATAAAATAAATTAAAAAACCGTACGACAGTTAATTAAAGAAATTATATGTTAAGTATATAATGAACATTGAAATCCTTCAATATTATTATCAACATGTAATTATGTTGTAGGTATCAAAATTTCGTTCTGTCTAAATAGTTTCTAAATTTACAACATTTCTATCAGATTTTCCGTTTATCGTGATGATCGTTTATCGTGTTTTGCGTTTATCAGGTCTATCGTGAAGATCGTTTATCAGGTTTTGCATTTATCAGGTTTACCGTGTATCCTATTGTATCGTGCGTGTATCCTATCGTATCGTGCGTGCATCGTGTCCTATCGTGTATCATGTCAAGAATAACGTTGCGGGTACTGTATCCGTAGTTTTAAAACACATTATGAACTTATTGGATGTAAAGAATTACATTTAATTGTTCATCCCTAGCACTTTGCTATAGCATGTTTTAGTGTATATTGCTTAATAAAACATACAGTCAAACCTCATTATCTTGAACTCAATGGGACACTGACTAAAAACTTTGAGATATCCGAGGATTCGAGATATCGAGGGTATAATATTTAAAGAATAAATGGTTGGGACTTCCGAATTGCTTCAACATATCCATGGTATTTGAGATATTGATGTTCCAGATACCAAACTTCAACTGTAATTATAATGACTGAATCATTTTTTCAGATGATAACAGAGACACATTCAAGGAGCAATTGCTGTCCCACTAGTCAGTCACATACATGTAAGTGGAGGAGAAGCTGTCCCACTAGTCAGTCACATACATGTAAGTGGAGGAGAAGCTGTCCCACTAGTCAGTCACATACATGTAAGTGGAGGAGAAGCTGTCCCACTAGTCAGTCACATACATGTAAGTGGAGGAGAAGCTGTCCCACTAGTCAGTCACATACATGTAAGTGGAGGAGAAGTTGTCCCACTAGTCAGTCACATACATGTAAGTGGAGGAGAAGCTGTCCCACTAGTCAGTCACATACATGTAAGTGGAGGAGAAGCTGTCCAACTAGTCAGTCACATACATGCAAGTGGAGGAGATGTCCAACTAGCCAGTCACATACATGTAGGAGAAGCTGTCCAACTAGTCAGTCACATACATGCAAGTGGAGGAGAAGAAGTTGTTCCACTAGTCAGTCACATACATGTAAGTGGAGGAGAAGCTGTCCAACTAGTCAGTCACATACATGTAAGTGGAGGAGAAGAAGTTGTCCCACTAGTCAGTCACATACATGCAAGTGGAGGAGAAGAAGTTGTCCCACTAGTCAGTCACATACATGTAAGTGGAGGAGAAGCTGTCCCACTAGCCAGTCACATACATGTAAGTGGAGGAGAAGAAGTTGTCCCACTAGTCAGTCACATACATGCAAGTGGAGGAGAAGAAGTTGTCCCACTAGTCAGTCACATACATGTAAGTGGAGGAGAAGCTGTCCCACTAGTCAGTCACATACATGTAAGTGGAGGAGCTGTCCCACTAGCCAGTCACATACATGTAAGTGGAGAAGTTGTCCCACTAGCCAGTCACATACATGTAAGTGGAGGAGCTGTCCCACTAGTCAGTCACATACATGCAAGTGGAGGAGAAGAAGTTGTCCCACTAGCCAGTCACATACATGTAAGTGAAGAAGTTGTCCCACTAGTCAGTCACATACATGCAAGTGGAGGAGAAGAAGTTGTCCCACTAGTCAGTCACATACATGCAAGTGGAGGAGAAGAAGTTGTTCCACTAGTCAGTCACATACATGTAAGTGGAGGAGAAGCTGTCCCACTAGTCAGTCACATACATGTAAGTGGAGGAGAAGAAGTTGTCCCACTAGTCAGTCACATACATGCAAGTGGAGGAGAAGAAGTTGTCCCACTAGTCAGTCACATACATGTAAGTCGAGGAGAAGCTGTCCCACTAGTCAGTCACATACATGTAAGTGGAGGAGAAGCTGTCCCACTAGTCAGTCACATACATGTAAGTGGAGGAGAAGTTGAAGTTGACCCACTAGTCAGTCACATACATGTAAGTGGAGGAGAAGCTGTCCCACTAGTCAGTCACATACATGTAAGTGGAGGAGAAGCTGTCCCACTTATTAAGTCAGTCACATACATGTAAGTGGAGGAGATGTCCCACTACCCATTCACTACATGTAAGTGGAGGAGCTGTCCCACTAGCCAGTCACATACATGTAAGTGGAGGATAAGCTGTCCCACTAGTCAGTCACATACATGTAAGTGGAGGAGAAGTTGTCCCACTAGTCAGTCACATACATGTAAGTGGAGGAGATGCTGTCCCACTAGTCAGTCACATACATGTAAGTGGAGAAGTTGTCCCACTAGTCAGTCACATACATGTAAGTGGAGAAGCTGTCCCACTAGTCAGTCACATACATGTAAGTGGAGGAGAAATACTATTTCATTTAATACTGCTGTTGATCCATTTCTTCACAAACTTCTGATTTTTAATTTTCATAAATCTTGTTTTGTAATTATTGTATGTATAACATTAGCCTTTGAACCATTATCCAATTTAAAAGGCATACAGGTATAATTTATTTTGAAATTAAAGTTCTGATTTTTGATTTTCATATAGATTTGACCAGAGAAACTGCATTTTCACATTATAAATTAAACTGAACTCTAAACGGCAGGTGACTCTCCATGGCATGAACTTTGATCTCTGAAGTTCTTCATCTACTGAATTGAAATCACTGTTTCAACAGTCCCAACTGTTTTCTCCATATATCAAATATTTAAGTCAATTAATTTACTCTTGATCTCTCCAACTTCCAATTTCTCAAAGTTCTTGACCTCTCAAAGTAAAATTTGGATCCTATAGAACACATTTTATTGTTTTCATTTTTGATATCTCAAAGTGGTGATAGAGAAGTAACATGGTGGTAGCCTATACAGGCCATCAATTTTTGGGTAGATAATTGTTTAATTGGTCAGATTTAAGGAGGTACACTACATCATAATATTTTAATGGGTAACTTAATTCCTTTTAAACCTGATGAATGGAAATATCAATATCTGCAATATATGTCAATTCCTTTTAGATTGTCATTGCCTAGTTGAGAAGCTCAGTAGGTTAGTGTGACTGTTGAACTGGGGATCAGAGATTTGAGTCCAGCAGGGGTTTTAATTTTTTTCCAAATTACTTTTTACTAAAAAACTGCGGGTTTTTTTTTACTAAATGTAGTATATTTGAAAGATTCCAATTTCAAAATATTATTGCACATAACCGAGCTACTTTACATCCATGTCAAATTTCTCTGGTGTAGTATTCCTCCTTAACCCCGACTGTTTCATTTTGGGGTAGATATTACATTTTTGATTGTACAATTCTGACAATGACCAGATAGCTGTATGAGGCCAATTGTAAATTGAAAGGTGTCTTTATTTTAGAGACATGCCAATGAAGGAATCTGGGTCAAAACAATCCCAAGATGATGCAGTGATTTTTCTACATTTTTTACAAGGGTCCTGTGGCTTTCGAATTGGGAAAAATTGTCGACATTTCAGTCAAATTGGGAAAAATCAATTTTATCATAAATAAGTTTTAAAATAATATCTTTATTTTACACATCTAATTTTCTTTAACCTTCTAAAATTTTCAACTATTCTATCCAAATCATCATTCCCATAATCTTTGTGAAATCTCATGTACATATAATTCATATCGAATGTTTATTTTTTTCAAATACGTTTTCCTTTCATAATTTTATTATTGCGAAAAATGCAAGCTAAATTGGGAAAAGATTTGCAATTTTCAGGAGGGGAAAGGGCCGAAATTCGGACCCAAAATGGGCCTAAAAAAATCACAGTGATGTAAATATGCACTTTCAGTTACTATAAAATCTGAAGCATATAATGGTTAGACCTTTAATTTCTGGATTTAATTCAACCTTTAATCTCTCAAACTCTTCATTTCTCAAAGTTTTATCGCTAAGGTCCTTGAACTTTGAGATATTGACAATCACATCTACTGTACATTTTTTAATGTGTAGGATTTGGCCAAAAATAATTAATATCTAAAATAACACAAAATCCTTGTCATTTTAACACTTACATGCAACTTTGACCTTCAGAAACTCTCAGACAAATTGCTATGTGTGTAATTATTTCTTAAAATGTTCTTATAATTGAAGTGCACACCTTATAACCAATCTATTCAGAGAATCAGATTGAAACGTTACGAATTATTACAATATAATATTTCTGATGGACTCTGGGACATTCTGTATATATAGACATATGTTCCGCAAACTCAATGAATCATAACGCAAGAACACAAGAACAATCTCGATCAGGAGAGGAAGTGATAGAAACAAAAGCACTACATTCATCACATTTTAACTGAGGAGCCAATCAACAAAGAGTGTGCAGAGCAGCTGCACGAACTGTACAGATTTCATTTTTCTACCTCCAAACACAAGGATGAATGAAACGGAATCAAAGGAAAGGGTGCTCATGCTTTTCATTAGAAATCATTAAAGTTCCAACATCAGAAAAGTGAGCATTCAATAAAAGCCTACCATCAGAATTCCCAGAATTCATCAGATAGCATTCTTGTGAGATGATCAACTGATAATGAGATGCTTTAATTTTCCCTCCCCCACCTGTCCTTAATTAAAGGTTATAAAGCATCTCCCATACAGGTATCCCCCTCTCTAAGGAAGGAAATGGCTGGTGTAAATATTCTACTACCAGATGTGTATTGTATTTAAAAGTTATAATTTTGCAATCTTGCTCCGATTATCTACTGTCCGTGCTATCATAATTAAAGCAAAATATTGTAAAACTGTGTACAACATTAGATTAAGTGTTGGGACATTGGATAGACGCCAAAGGAGATGGACCACAGTGTTAAAATAAAACAAACTTATAAAGAACTATGTGTGACAACAGCCTATCTTGTGCACTGTAAAACTCAAAAAATTCAAAACTTTAAAGAAAGACTAAATTTTCTCTTATTTCATAAACAAATTTTTAAAATTCACGTCGCTTTATACTAAAACTGCCCTATTTTACCTAAAAAATAAATTTGAACGTTTTCAATTTTAAAAAATATGATTGTATTTATTCAGTTTTCATTCATATCAATTGTCTTTGATGTGTCATCCCTCCTCATCATAGGCTGTGACTGTTGCCTCGCCTGGCATTAAAAGTGTAAGTCACCGGTCGGATATGATCATGAAATGGTGGTCCCGTGTCAAGGTAAGCATTGCAAGATATCAAAACCCAATCACGACTATGACCTTGAAAGCCATGCAGAGGTAAAAATTTATGACACTTCACTTATATCGATTCGATACCCAAGAGCTTGTTCTGTGTATGATCAGTTTTTAAAATCGAGACAGGCTACTGACAAACAAGTTGATGTTACAGGGATTTCAACAACCAGTCTCCTTTAAAGTCAGCATTTTGCAAATTCTACGGTCATTATAATGATCCAATTTGTAAATATAACCTATCATTCAGTCAAATATTGTCTGATATGTTTCATACCGATTGTTAGACAGTTCTTGTCACACTGATTATTCTGTTTACCTGATCAAGGCATAGGGCTCATGACAGCATGAGTGACCAGTTGACAAGGGATGCTTACTCCTATAGGCATCTGATCCCACCTCTGGTATATCCGGGGGTCCGTGTTTGCCCTACTCCTTATTTTGTATTCCTTATAGGAGTTATAAGATTGATCACTATTTGCCATCTTGGCCTTACAGTTGGTGACATATTTCGAAATGCGTGACAAATTCTAGAATGGGACATAAAATAGCAAACAAACAGAAAAGCAACAACTGTGAGCAGAGAGCTCTCAAATAATAGCTGTCAAATAGCAGATAACTGTCAAACCATAGCAGAGAAATGTCAAATCATAGCAGAGAACTGTCAAGTCATAGCAGTGAGCTGTCAAATCATAGCAGTGAGCTGTCAAATCATAGCAGAGAGCTGTAAAATCATAGCAGAGAACTGTCAAATCATAGCAGAGAGCTGTCAAATCATAGCAGAGAACTGTCAAATCACAGCAGAACCTTCACCTAAGAAAACAGACGTCAGGATCACGACTCTGACTAAAAATTTCACTTTCGTATTTACTCCGAGTTAAAACTTTCTGATTTTAGCATTAATCATTTCTTTAGAAGCATTTACTGCGCTTCTCGCTTGTTCCACTGAAATAAACACTGCTAATGTTCGCTGCTAATTTGTAGCTCTCTGAGACAGATCAGAGATGGTAAAGTACATGTCCAATATGCTAATTTGTAGCTCTCTGAGACAGACCAGAGATGGTGTCTGATATTTTCTCCTCTAGCTACAGAGCAGCAGCTACAAACCTAAATGGTGGGGAAATGCTAATTTTGTTACTGTCAGAACTACAATAAGCATGTTTACAACTTTTAATTTGCTTCACAACATGAAACAGGCCTTATACTGGGGAAGGAGAACCCCCTTCTGGCAATATGTTACACTTAATTTCTACACTTGCATATAGTTGTCGCAGTTAAAAAGCTTTATTAAAACAAGAACTGTATTTCATTCCTCCATTCTAAACAGCCTGTAAGTGACCCTTCCCCAATCAACATACACAGAACTTTCTCTGAACAACTTTCTAACTCCACAAAAAGTTCCCTAAATTACACAGAACTTTCTCTGAACAACTTTCTAACTCCACAAAAAGTTGTCTAAATTATCACCAGACACAGGACTTTCTCTGAACAACTTTCTAACTCCACAAAAAGTTGTCTAAATTATCACCAGACACAGAACTTTCTCTGAACAACTTTCTAACTCCACAAAAAGTTGTCTAAATTATCACCAGACACAGAACTTTCTCTGAACAACTTTCTAACTCCACAAAAAGTTGTCTAAATTATCACCAGACACAGAACTTTCTCTTAACAACTTTCTAACTCCACAAAAAGTTGTCTAAATTATCACCAGACACAGGACTTTCTCTTAACATACTTAACAACTTTCTAAAAACTCTACAAAAAGTTCCCTTAATTATCACCATACACAGAACTTTCTCTACACAACTTTCTAACTCCACAAAAAGTTCCCTAAATTACACAGAACTTTCTCTTATCAACTTTCTAACTCCAAAAAAAGTTCCCTAAATTACACAGAACTTTCTCTAAACTACTTTCTGACTCCAAAAAAAGTTCCCTAAATTACACAGAACTTTCTCTTAACTACTTTCTGACTCCACAAAAAAGTTCCCTAAATTACACAGAACTTTTTCTTAACTACTTTCTGACTCCACAAAAAGTTCCCTAAATTACACAGAACTTTCTCTTAACTACTTTCTGACTCCACAAAAAGTTCCCTAAATTACACAGAACTTTCCCTTAACTACTTTCTGACTCCACAAAAAGTTCCCTAAATTACACAGAACTTTCTCTTAACTACTTTCTGACTCCACAAAAAGTTCCCTATTAAATTACACAGAACTTTCTCTTAACTACTTTCTGACTCCACAAAAAGTTCCCTAAATTACACAGAACTTTCTCTTATCAACTTTCTGACTCCACAAAAAGTTCCCTAAATTACACAGAACTTTCTCTTAACTACTTTCTGACTCCACAAAAAGTTCCCTGAATTACACAGAACTTTCTTTTAACTACTTTCTGACTCCACAAAAAGTTCCCTAAATTACACAGAACTTTCTTTTAACTACTTTCTGACTCCACAAAAAGTTCCCTAAATTACACAGAACTTTCCCTTAACTACTTTCTGACTCCACAAAAAGTTCCCTAAATTACACAGAACTTTCTCTTAACTACTTTCTGACTCCACAAAAAGTTCCCTAAATTACACAGAACTTTCTTTTAACTACTTTCTGACTCCACAAAAAGTTCCCTAAATTACACAGAACTTTCTCTTAACTACTTTCTAACTCCACAAAACGAGTAGATAACTACTCATCCCCTGACAACTTTTTCATCTCGTAAGGTAGATAACCCTGGTGCCCAGCAATAATAAATATCATCTTCGTATTTTCGGAGGTGTTAACAGTGACCAATCATGTTTGATTTTCTGATAAAAGTGTTCCCAAGCAAACAACCAATATTTGAGTTGAACATTTAAATAACTGAATACATGATGTAACCACTGGCTTATTGCAATATGTGTCCTAATATGTTCTGTTCGGGGGAGAGAAAAACCCAGACAAATCAAATATGTCAATTTTTCATTATCATACAAGACAAAATACATGATGTCTACATGAATGTAACATATATACAAACTATCAGGCCACTGTGAAAAGGCAACTGTTACTATGACTACAGAATAGGCAACCAGTCGCTCACCAAGTCCAAAGAATTGTCCAGGTAGTCCAAGTCTGGTTCAGAAAATCCTAAATCAGACAGAATATCCACCATACCTTCCATTGAAATGAATACTCTAGAACGATTTCCCCTACTTCAGTTTGATACACAAGATCCATGTAATTTACAAACAGTTTAGAAAACCCGGCATTGTATACTGTGTGCCTACATCTGAAAGGAATTCTGTCCTATTCTTTTACAATAAATAGGCTTTGGGACAGCAGCTTGAATATATACGTAAACAAGAAACATCTATTTCATTCAGACCTTTAAAAAATTGTTTTCATCACTGCAGGATGAAAAAAAGCCAGCTTAATATTATAGTGGGAAGGATTATAAAAATCTTAAGGGTAGAGTCTGAAAATGGTAAATTGATCAACTAATGTTCAGTTTACACATAATAAGACAAGATTTTAAGTAGGTCAGGTTTCAAAATTAACAAAATTAGCAAAAAACCCATAATTAGGAACTCTGAATTGTGGTGTGTCTAATTCATCTACACGGTCAGAATATTCGGCATCACAGGACCGAGGACGGTAATGAGCAACAAATGGAAAACTTTAACTATTCACCATGCATGATAAATTCTATATTCAGTAAAGTTCACACTCTTTGGCCAAATATGGCCTATAAAACCTGTCATGCAAATTTCAGTGATTTTTTTTTTAACGTCTACATAGAAGGGTTGGGTCCTTGGCCTTTCTTCTTGAGGAAAATCAAGTTGGAAAAAGACAGCATTGATCAATTCACTTTAACTTTCTCCCCATTATATTTGCTTTCACCTTGTACAGTGTACATTTTTTATCAATGAGTAAATTTATAATTTTACTCATTTTAGTAAAATTCCTGCCATAAATTGAACATCTAACCAGAATATAAAACCAGAATGTCAAACCAGAATACCCAACCAGACCATCAAACCAGAAAATAAAACCAGAATGCCAAACCAGAATACCCAACCAGACCATCAAACCAGAAAATAAAACCAGAATGTCAAACCAGAATACCCAACCAGACCATCAAACCAGAAAATAAAACCAGAATGTCAAACCAGAATACCAAACCAGACCATCAAACCAGAAAATAAAACCAGTGCAAATGTCTGGGTCCATTGTGTGCATGCACATTAACTTATGACTGTATTATCAGTGAAAGAGAAAGCTTAATGTTCAATAGATTGTTCCGATATGATATAATCCGTTCGACAAATCGTTTCCGGTATGGCATGACGTAATCCGTCAATCTGTTCAACTGACTGAATATAACAGTACATGTATTAGATAATAAAGAAATGGCTCTCCGAGTGCCATTTTACACACAGTATTCACTGTGTGCTGTTACCATGTCTCCACTGCATCCCTTATCAGGTTTAGAGCAAGCTACACATGAACCACACCACTGCAATCTGATCCACCACATGTAATGTTGAATCTTAAATAATTTTTTATCCTCAAAAAAAAAAACAGCAGCAGATAGACAGACAGACACATCAACGAAGTGCTGCCAGACAGTATAAACTTAGGGTATCAAAATAAAACAAATTCTTCACTCATGTAGCTTTACATCTATCACATGCACTAGGACAACACAATAAAATCTGACACCAGGTCATCACCCTAGGAACCTTCACCCTCGCTGCACTTTGTAGAAATCATAGATTGGACCATCTGCCAAACGCTGAGCCTCATCACAGAGGAAAACAATAAGACAGGTTACAGAATGGATGATATAAATGTGGACACTTATGCAGAATACATATTGTTCTTGTAATGACCTTACAATAGCTCTGGATAACAAGGCATATTACTCATAATGACAGCCACCTAGAGGGAACCTCAAGTCTTTACAAGTGTCAGTGACAATGGACAGAGCCATCTCAAACATGTGCCAGAAAACTGTAGCCTGCACCGCCTCCCAAACACGACCGATGCAACATCAGTGTACCGACTTACAAAGCAGCATTACAGCATTAAATTCAGAGTATGCCGTATCTATCAAACTCTTCTTTTTTATCTCTTTGGCTAAAAATAACCTAACATCTGAGTTACATCTACTCAGAGGGAAGAAAAATGTTGTGCAAAAGAGAGAGAGAAAACCTATTCACCAAACAGTGAAGACTTCCTCTCTGTTTACCAAACTGTGCACCATTCAATCTATTGAGGTAATTAATTTGCGATTTGTACATTCTTACACAATTTGCTCTGCATAGTTCAAATATCCTTCATTCCTGCGTCTTCCATAGCTGTCAAACTGACACTAATATAAGGGTATAACAATACACAACCTCAGATGAAAACTGGGGATTAAAATAAAATTCAAACTGTTCACCACTTGAAGGCCACATAAACAAGCTTTACAACGCCAGCTTCTACTAGGACCAAACTCAATATCAGTTTTCACTGCCTGCAGTATTTGTTGTTGTAGTCTAATTTATATTAGTTGAACCTATCAACTAGCTGTCCTGTCTGACTCCCAGCTTCTGTACCGAATCTCTCACCTTCATTCTTCTCTCCACTTAAGGTACCCAATCCATAAAACACCCCATTTTTTTCAAGAATTAATTGTTTTGTAATACAAAACTTGGTATCAAATGAAAGATAATTAACATACACAGTGATTCACCAAAGGAATTTTCAAAATTGACAAGACATATAAGAAATATCTGTTATAGAGATTAACATTAATCCCTATGAGAAAAACACATCTCTGACATATACATTGTAAAGTCAATAAGAATATAATTTAAAAAAAAAAAAAAGCTCACGGTGAAAAGATTCTTATTACCATGGTCTTTCAAAATATACAAAGATAAGTAAAGGTCACCATACAAATTATGAAAACATTTAATTTTTTTCTACATTTCTTCAAGGGGAGATAACTCTGACAAGAAATCCAATACACTATAGATATTAATAAGATCTGAGCATCCTCTACTTTCTCTGCCATCTTTATCGCACTAAATCTTGGGCATTTTGTTTTCACAAAAGATTTAGTGCTACAGACATTGACTTTTTGTGAAAATAAATGTTTTTATGGATTGGGTACCTTACAGATGAAAGTTCAACAAATTCAGAATTTCTGACAAAGTAGTCTCATTTTCTCCTGACACTCTGACACTTGAAGTTGTCCAACGTAGCTCACCAGGACTACTTACCCTATACCCTTGGTTTAAAAGATGTCGTCAAGGTTAAAAGTTTTTGAAAAGTACAACAAATTCTAAGGCCAAGAGGTCAAAAGTCTTGGTACTAATTAAAGGGTCAGGTCGTGAGGAACCTAAATGTGAAATATCAAAGCCCTATCCCCACTGGTTCAAAAGATATAACCAAAATTATAGTATTTCCTTCAAAGTGTGACGCAATCACTGGAGTGATGACAATAGCTCTTTGGACATAAATCCCAACAAGCTATAAAAGATATCTAGATGTATACCGACATCTTGAATTTTTAATGCAACTAAAAACCAGAAATGTGAAGATAACTTACCTTGAAAGGTTGTTTGGCTAATGCTGGCATGCTAGTGGATTGTGATTGGGAGTCTGCCAAGGGAAGTAACTCCTGTTTGGGCTCCTTGAGAGGGTCATCTTGTGTTAGGCTGTGTTTCCTTGCCTCGTCCTTCGTGACACTGGGAAACTTTCTCTCTCTCTGTAGAACACTAGCAGAACTAACACTTCGACCTATATTCTTTTTAGACGACACACTCAAAGAATTTTTTTCAGTTGGATATTCATTGTCTTCCTTCGGTGGAGGGGCAATTTCTTTCACAAACACAGAGGTAAACCTTCCCGAGTCCTGTGAATTATCGAGCTCTGGAGTTAATGCCCCTTCTGAGCGCTGACTAGAAAAACTGTCCTCAGGGACTTCAAAATGAAGAGGACCATCATCAAATGAGCTGGAGGGGGTAAGTGCACTAGGGGGGAGAGTAAGAGACAAATCCTTATCATCTTTCTCATCGCCAGCCTCTTCCGCGTCTTGGAGGTCCATTTCACTACTTTTGGATAGATGAGGTGAGCTATGCGAGGAGGTGATGTGAGAGACAGAAGACACATTATCCTTACACTTATCACCACTGGGATCACTTCTAGATTTGGGCTTCAGCGACTTCCGTTTCTCAGTCAGTTTATCACCTTCCACATTGCTTGGAGTTTCTGAGATGTCTTCCTCTTCAAATTCATGAAATGCTTCGTCTCCACTTTCACTCTGAAATGTGAGAGAGAGATCACTTGTTTTAGACTCCAAGTCCCCTGGAAAAGGCGGCAGTTCCTCATTTTCCGGAGTCTTTGCCAACATTCCGAATCCATTGGAGTCCATGGCTCCTCGTGGTTCTCGGAATGTGGTTTTTGATTGAGGTGGATGTGTCACATGTCGGAGACTAGATGATTTCCGAACACCTTGGATGGGTTTAAGCTCTACTCTGGGTAATTTCCATATCCCAGGCAGAGCATTTTCTCCATGAGAATCATCAGCACTTTTACTATATGTAGATTGCACTCTTTTAACTATGTCTGCTAAACCAGTTCTCCGTTTTGGTGCCCCGATTTTCCACAGTGTGAAAAATTTTGAATTTGTATCTATTGAGTGAGGCTTGTACGTGGTACTACTTTGAGACAAATCCTGGTCAGATATTCCAACACCTTCATCGTCTGACACGGTTATTTTTCGAGCTTCACTTTTGGCCCTTCTGAACTTGGCCATATCACCCCGACGTTTGTTAAGTGCTTTTGAGTCCTCCACAGGTGAAGGGAGTTCTGGCGTTCCCAAGCTCGCCTTCTCGTGGCCACTGTCTGTTGCACCGCTGTCGGGAGTCCCCAAACTGTTAGAATTTTCACTTTTACTCTCATCCCTGTTAGCTTGTAATTGTCCGTCTGATATACATCTTCGCTCACTGTCCTCTTCTTTCACTGACGATGTTTTACGCGGTAACAGCTGACTATCACTGATTGACTTAGATGTACTGTCATCAGCACTTTTACGGGGAATGTTTCCTAATCTATACTCAGCACTTCCACCTCTACCACTCTTCAAAATGTCTGTCAGGACTTTGAGACTGCGACTTCGGTTTCTGTTTAGGGGTGAGGGACCTGTTTCCTCGTTAGGTGTTGGGGAGGCTCTCGGTGAAGTGTGTGTAGATTGAGATTTAGGGGCAAACGGTTTCGGAAATTTTTTCGGGCGGCCAAATGTTTTTGTGAAATCTACTTGATTCAGTTCCTTGATGTCCTCCACGGTGCGGTCAATAATGGCCTTGATGTGGCTACCCTGACCTGGGTCAGTTTTAGCTCTTCCATGCAGACCCGATCTAATCTGTCCATTTTCTTTAAAATCAGGCAGTTTTGGTCTAGAAATCTTTGGAGACAGTGTTGTATTTAACTCATTCCTGTGCTTGTCCTCGTCAGTAAGTTCCACGTTCAGTTGTATGGGACTGGTGACAACGTCCTCCGTGCCATCACTAGATGGCACTGGCTTGGTTTGTTCAGCTTCCTCTGAATCATCTCGCTCCATACTTACCCGTTTTAATCAATCCATGAGTGATCAATTCTCACTTCATCATTTTTATTACATGCTTACTATCACAAATCCTTTCCAGATTGCATTCCTTAATTGTGATAACAATGCCAAAACACTTCAATGAAATGGGCAAGTGCTGGCCTCCACACTCCAATGAGAAAGACAGATAGATAGAAAATTGGGATTAGGTGAAGTTACAGATTCATCATTAGTAGATTCTTCGTGTTATAACCACAAATAATTCCATATTTTCCACAGCCTTAAGCACAGCAGTCTGTAAAGAGAGAGAAAAAATAAAACAATTATGCATGATTTATCATTAAATCCTCGTGTGATTAATTTATATATAAAACGTACAGGAAGACAACAGCGCAACACCTCCCAACTTCAAATTGAATAGATATGACAAAATATTTTGAGAATAAATATTTTGATTTATGTTTAAACTCTACATATTGTTTGCATGTTTTTCTTTGTGTGGATTGTAATCCTGACATATTTTTTTCTCTTTAAGGCATGTGTATTATGTACAAAGCACACCTGGATACATTCACAGGTAACGCTCACACAATCAAACATTAATAAAGTTTTGGACAATCCAGTGTTACGTAACTCCTGGTGAGATATAGATCCCCTTCACACAATTATTTTCATTTTCTATTTACATGTAACATCAGACCTGCCTGAAATAGGTATCCCTTTACTGTTTTTATACCCCAATCAAACTGATCTCTAACTTAACATCTTTCTTCAGTTTACAGTAAATTAATGGAATATAGCACAAAGGAAAAACCTGGCTAACCGAGGTGGTGAATTAAAGTGCATTCCATAAATTCCCAAGAAAATTTAAATTGTATTGTGAGGAGAATAAAGTATTCATTTAATTACCGCTTACATAAATAGACAGCAATAGGGATCTATATATCTCAATGAAAGGCTCCAGGGAAAAGCCAAGTGACTATCAGGGCTGAGAATAACTACACTCCTCCCCTCCTCCCCCCATCTAAACACAATAACGAAGACTGATTTACACTGTGGCATGGGATAATATCAAAGGAGGCTTGTTGATTTGGTAGTCTTTACTTGATAGTGCAAGAAAAGAAAATTATCAAGTCAGTAAGATAATACTGTATCTACCAGTTTGTCAGAGTGCATAAAACGCCATGCTCATTCTCCACCAACCAGTAGCAACTATTCCCAGTCTGACTGAGACAGGCCAGTTCAAATCTTTTTTATTTTCCTGGTGTACTTTATCAGTAAGAGATTTTATCTAATATTGTTAAATGAATCATTTTTGTTACACAAACAGAATCAGCTTAATCATCTATTTTGTCCTTTGGAATTTTGTTTCACCAGAGTGTCCGGTACACTCAAGTGGTTGATACTGGGAATTTTGTGTCCCCAGAGTGTCCGGTACACTCAATGGTTGATACTGGGAATTTTGTGTCCCCAGAGTGTCCGGTACACTCAGTGGTTGATAATGATCAAAGACGTCAAGATCTACTGAGATTTAAGGACACTTGCAAACGTTTCTGACATTTTCTCTAAAATTATTTTTTCATCGTCTCGATATGAAGAGTTCTTGTATGATTTCCGAAATGGGTTTATATCTTATATTGTAGTAATATTAGTAATGCAAAGGTCCCAGGTTCGATACCCAATTGTTCCAAAGACTTTTTTCTCTTTCTTTGCTACAGTAATGTCTGTTCATAAAACTTACTTTAATACACGAAAGTTTACCTTACATTTTCACTTGCAACAACCAGGAACTTTCCAAATATGCTAACTCTAAAACAGACCTGGTAATATTCCCAAAGATTTTTTCGTAAAAACAAGACAAAATACAAATGAAATGTCGCGAAAAATTATGTATTATTGAGAAACCACATATATATGTCCTTAATCGCTTTCTCTAATTTTACGATACAAATGCGATTTTTACTAAATATGGTAAATTTCAAACATTCCAATACTGAAAGATTTTTTTTTATACATTGTGTCTTTTCATCAAAATTTGGAATATTAAATTTTGTGATTGTTATTGGCATATGATAAGCAACATACACGGAGCTGTTACGTGTTCTTGTGTTCATGCTTCTGAGACTCTGTTTTAAATGATTATTTGTGTATATAATATTTGTATGTTTCAATTGGAACCTAGGCCTTGGGGGAAAATAGTGCATGCACTAACCAGGTCCCTTTCTTGAAAGAAATAAATAATTTCATACATACCTGTAAATACATTTAAGTTTTTTATTCATTATTAGTTACAAAATTTCTTACTCACTATTTGTGTATATTAAAATTGTCTTCAGAGAGAAACAGTAATAATGTTATGTTCTCACACCTGTATAATTAAGGAAGTACCAAAGTACGTTATTGACCTGAACAGTGCACTTTTAATAAACTGATGTCCTACAGACTCAGTTCAATGACTCACCACACTCCACTCAGTATATTGAGTATAAAAGGAAGTGAAGTCAGAGCCGTTAATATAACAGGATATGTCTCTTATGCTAGACTTTTGTATATTTACGAGACACTTCAGGAACAGGATGTATTTTGTTCTCTAAAATTCCAACAGGTATTTTGTCCCACAATGTTGATGATAGGGGTTAATGAATGAGTCCCTTGTATTCAACAAAACTCAACTGAGCTGCAAATTGAATGATTTCGCAAAGAAATGAAAATCATGCAAGAAAATTCAAAGAATTGTGGTTCCCCAGCTTTTAGGCAGGGGCACTGAGCCCACTTGTATCAATAATAATAAAATCTGCCTGTCAGTTTGTAGAAGGTGGATGTGAGGACTGAATAAGAGGTGAATGACATACAATGTCTTCTCCTTTATTTGCCAAATACTGGGAACCTACAGAAAAAGAACAGTGATAGTAAGTATTCAAAAGAGAACTACATTTCTAGTTCCAAATTATCTACAGGACTTTCAACTACACAGCACATCATGAAATACACCATTTCTGACGTTCAATGTTCAATGTTTCGTTAGTCTATATGGATTTACTAATTAGTACTTTTTTATACTCATTAGTACTTTTTCGGTTGCTAAGAGTACACCTGGCATACATCGCAAGAAAGTCTCATCAATGTCAATTGCATTAGCCTCCATTTCACTTAAAATTGGCACACTTGCATTGTCAGATCTCTCAGTCATATACTCGGAGCTTGTAAGGAATGCAAGCAGTGTCAGTCTGTCAGATGCATCCAGAATACTTCATGGTGAAGTTTTCAACAATTTTAACACTCTCCTCCCCTCCCTCCCCCCCCCCCCCCCCCTTTTCCCCAACTGTGACCCACTATCTTGTCAAAAGTTCTATGATTTGAACAAATTTAATCTATACAAAATTAAGCATACATTTTACCCCACACAACTTTGACCCCTATAATGCGATCCAACAATCCATTATAATTCAATACAATAAACAATCCCTACCCCATGACCAGGAGAAAACTTATATATTATTTCCAGGAATTTTGCCGTGTAGTTCTCGACAAGAAGATTTTTACTGATTCTTCCTATATCTTCATGTGGACCTTGGGCAGCCCTAATATCCAGTCTCACCAAGTTTGGACCCTTATTACATCCCAACTCTTGGGCCTCACCAAGTTTGGACCCCTATTACAACTCAACTCTCAGGCCTCATCAAGTTTGGACCCCTATTACAACCCAACTCTCAGGCCCCACCAAGTTTGGACCCCTATTACAACCCAACTCTCAGGCCCCACCAAGTTTGGACCCCTATTACAACCCAACTCTCAGGCCCCACCAAGTTTGGACCCCTATTACAACCCAACTCTCAGGCCCCACCAAGATTAATACCCCTCTCTGATCAAATCAATTCTGTGACCTTAATCCAAGGTCGCAACAAGCCCTCTGGTCATACTTTGTCCAAACATTGTTTGCCATGCTGGGTGTAATAACAAATCTACCCTGACACATAACAAAACAAGGAAGCTCAAAATATCCATCTTTGGCAGTCAGAGGTCAAATTGTTTGACCCCTGATCTCAAGTCAGGGGCAGGACAGAAAAAATATTGCTTTTGTACTCATAGACAATAAGCATTTTCATTGAAACAAAAAAGCCTGTCTCTTTGACCCCTGCTTGCATGACCTCTGCAGGCATGACCTTTAAGTATTCCACTCAAGTTTCTTACCGACAGCCAAACCTGTATCCCTACAACTTCTAGCTAACAGCTAGACAGCATGCTCTTTCACCTCATAACCCTGAAGCATTCAAGGAAAGCAATAAACTACTGTTCAAATAGCCAGTTGTTTCTCCGTTTAATGCTCAAACAGAGAGGCCTTTGACCCTATGACCCATAAGCAATCCTTGACGACCATCAAGCAAAATCAATCCATGGTTCACACACATAATAAACACTCCCTACATACTTAAAGGCAAGAGTATGAAAAAAATGAAAAATATTTGGTGAGGTATTTTCCCATGATAAGGAGTTAATTCCCTTTTCTCTATGTTATGTCCAGCACTATACATAGAATGTAAAAGGTGTTGGTAAATATTTTCCATGCTATCCAACATTCGAAAGCTTCTTAGAAATTGGCAAAATGTAATTTCCAGATTCCTCTTGTTAGCCTGGCTTCCTGCACATGATAAACACACAAATTATGATCTATTTACCATCTGGAGATCACAGTGTTTTTTTGCCTTGAACTGTACATTCCCAGTGAAATTGCCATTATGCATTCCCGTTAGGTATCAATAAAGAATCATCAACGCCGGCAACTAATAAAACCTCCAAGTGAAAAGAAAAAGAATGAAAACTTACAACCTGTCTTGAAAATTATCTCCATCCACATAATACACTTTTTCTCTCAAAGGCTTTCAGCAGGGCAACTCTGTCTACTGTGGTCTAAGAGATCTTCTAACTTCACCGAGATTGTGTCCGCATTACCTACACCCGTCAGTGAGGGATTCGATTTAAAAAGATAAAACAAGTTTGTTGCCTTTTGATTTATCAAGAATTAACCACATGGACAAAATATTGAGAAAGGCTTGGTTAAAGCTGCATGTCACGGATTTCATTCCCCGTCAAACAGGGTTTACTATGCGTCTTACATACGTAACAGTGTAATTAGCCTTACCAGACCTATGATGCTAAATGAACTTCAGACATTGAAATGAATATTAGAAATTCAGTATACTATCCCAAATAAAATCATCTGACTTTACAAACAGATAAAAACACATTTTGATTTTAAAGCTTTCCTTTGAACAAGATAAATTATCAAAATACACAAAAAACGCACAGGTGTTAGTTAAATTATTAAAATACACAAAAACACACAAGTGTTAGTTTATCCATGTACTTTTAAATCAAAATAAGATTTAAATTTATCCTATTAACTTCATGTTTCCTGAAATTTTAACAACAGTCCTTGTTGGTGAATCCATTCTAAATGATTATCCTCCTAGTCTTGAACAGTTTAGAACTAAGAAAAGTATTGATGTCTAGATATTCAGCTTGTTTAAACAGAACATCTGACCCAATAGAGACTTCATGAAGAAAACTGATTAAAAGGAAACTCCCAGAATGAAAATTCATGTACTATTGACAATAAATATAGGGACAATCCAAGATCCTTATAAACACCATTTAACATCTGTGTTTCAGGGGGCAAAGCATACATATTTACTTAGAGTAATTCATGTGTTCCGACTGCTCGTCAACAGAAGGCAATACTTTGGTAACCAGTGGTTTTAATGGAGACCACAAGGTTAACAAAAATGACAATTCAGAAAGTCAACATTGTAAAATGTATATAAATACCAGCTGAGTGCTGGACTTAACTGCACCAAATTCCACATTTGTACTGACTGTGTAGATACAAATTCAATACTAATCGGATCAACAAGACCCATGTGACACGCCAGGACGAGGATAGGGTAACCTAGAGCAAGTTCAATAAATAAACTTAATATTCATGTACGGAAGATAAATTCACAATTTAAGATTATCTTTCTTTTTTACCTCCTTACATGTAATGTAAAGCATAGTAGTGCCTTGGACACATATTTACGAGCCCCATTATAGTACTATACGCTGTAAGCCAGAGTCCTATAGGATGCAGGGTCAAGCCCTTGTGATGGAGGCTTTTCTTATAATACTATACGGTGTACGCTAAAGTCCTATAGGAGAGTCTATATGCAGGGTCTAGCCCTTGTGATGGAGGCTTTTCTTAATGGATGACAATTACTATGATGTTATGTATCCTATTTTTCATGATTATGATGCTGCACTGCTTTTTGTTTTATGAATTATACGGGAGGTACAGAGCAAGAGACGGAATAATCACGAAAACGCTGCTCTTGAAGAAATGTCCTCTTAACCCATGAAAATGAATGCTAGATTTCGACAGGTGTACTATAATACTCAACCTATAAACATATTAAAATGTAGTAGTTAGGACTATATGGACCTGAGTCACCAGGATATCAACCTGGGTAGCTCGGTTAGAGCACCTGACTAGTAATGCAGGGGTCCCTGGTTCAGTTCCCAGCCCTGCTATAAAATTTTCTCTTTTCCCATATTACATTTGGTGCCATTGACCATCCCTGTACTTCAGGTGAAAGTCCTGCCAGGGGCAAAAAGAATCTGGGTTAAATGTGTCTTCGGGGACGACAATTTAAAGAGGGAGAAAAATGTAGTTAGGACTATATGGACTGAGGATATCAGCCTGGATAGCTCAGCGGTTAGAGCATCTGACTAGTAATTCAGGGGTCCTGGGTTCAATTCCCGACCCAGCTAAAAAAAAAATTCTCCTTTCCTATATATTTATATATTACAATATTCTGAGCTTTCTTAGTCAATTAAGTTGAAATCACAGTAATCAAATCTTCCATCCACCTTTACTGCACTGATCCAGTTTCAAATTGTATTTACATGCATTTATCTATATAAAGACTGACTAGTTTAATATTACATTTATCTATATAAAGACTGACTAGTTTAATATTACATGCATTTATCTATATAAAGACTGACTAGTTTAATATTACATTTATCTATATAAAGACAGATTAGTTTAATATTACATTTATCTATATAAAGACTGACTAGTTTAATATTACATTGATCTATATAAAGACTGACTAGTTTAATATTACATTGATCTATATAAAGACTGATTAGTTTAATATTACATTGATCTATATAAAGACTGACTAGTTTAATATTACATTTATCTATATAAAGACTGACTAGTTTAATATTACATTTATCTATATAAAGACTGACTAGTTTAATATTACATTGATCTATATAAAGACTGACTATATTAAGTTTAATATTCTCCAAAGTTTCCAAAACGTGGGATACATCCTCACGGCATTTCCAAACACTGTTCTCAGACAAATGACCTTAACCTTAGATCAAAATCAACACGCACCTTAATTTTTGAGCCAGGTCATAACAATTTCTATTTGTATTTGGAATTTGGTACCAGATACACTCAAGAATCTTGTAAATAAGGAATTCCGGAATTCTTCGCCAAGTGACTTTGGTTTATTTACATTTGACCTTGAAATCCAATTAAAACCAATACCTTTCAGCAAGGTACTATTCCAAAAATTTCTATCAAAATCAGACAAGAAATATAGATTTTTTTTATTGCACATGTACATTACGATTTCACAATTTCTCCCATTAATTACATTCATCTTTCTCATTTGCCCTTAAAAACATTTAAGAACCCAGATTAATTACTGAAAATGTCATAACCAGACAGATAAAGAGTTCAAATATTGTATAAAGATTGTGATATATTCAAAATTTTCTTCCTTGTTCTTTTTCAAGTGACCTTGAAACAGATAAGAAATGCAGCTTATATAAGTCTTGTTCCCAAGGAACTTTGGTCATGTCCAATCAACGGCCTAGACCTATTTCATCTGACCTTGAAGACATCCTACAAGTTTGATAAAAATTACATAAGAAAATCTTGTACACAATGAAGATTGAAAATTTTTTCAAACATACCAACATTACATCCATTTGCAACTTTGCTGCAAGGGGACAGCTTAAAACTAGAGTGTCTTCCCTCTTCACTATTCAACTTCTCAGCTTGTCAACAATTTTAAAGCTTTCAGTCATATATTGACTGCTAACAGATGTATTATTGGGTCTGACAAAACATGTTGCTCTCAAGTAAATATATTACATATATGTTTATTATTAGTATGATTTGTAAGAAATAAATAGTGTGCAACACACATCCAGCACCTGTGAATCGATCAGAAAGTTGTTGATATAAGTACTCGACCAATGAACTTTCCTACACACGGCCAGGTAACAAAGGATATGACACATATATTACACATTACTTAATCATATTGTCGGTTATGCAAAACTACATACAACTTCAAATCAAATGGCTTTTACTGTATAATTTGTTAAACATCACATTCTTTTCTGAAACTTTGTCTATCTGAATTTTTCATCTTTAAGGACTTCATAAATGACTCAGTGCAAGTTTAGACAACAAGAACTAGTTACCAGATACAGTGATACACATTCAATAGTGTAGAAAACAATAGAATATTTCAATATAATAAATGACATGTTTCCTGTGCTTCGATCTGCCTTTTTCTACAGTAGTGCGATTATACCCAACTCTTTGATTTTGAGATCGCCCCTTGTAAGAAAAAAATATATAACGTTCACTGACTTTTTTTAGAAATAAAGTTGCGACTTTGCCGTTTTTGTTTAGTTCCTTCTATTAAAACAACCTGTAAAATCCATTGATGTGCACCGATCTTTTGTGTTTGATACTGATTTGATTGGTACATCTATAAAAATACTGTTTATCTTTCAGAGATCAAAATACCTCTTAGAACTTACCTGAGAGCACCGGGGGCAAATAAAACACCACAACAGTCACACATTTATGACACATTTCCCGCACTGTGTAACATTGCACTTTTTGCCTATGCACTTAAAACTTACAAACACTTTCCAAAACTTTCTTACCTTCAAAACTTAACCAATATTTCCTCCGCCATTTTGAGATTCTGACACTCGAAGCCCCTTTTCTTCGCAGAGCTATAGTCTTTATCAGAAAACATCGCGAGGCGTTTATCACCTGCGGCGTGGATCCAGTATCTCGCAGAAATTTTTAAACTGTACCGATTTTCCTGTAAAGTTTTTTATTTCAATACTTATTATTCAATCTTTTGTAGATGGGTTTGAAATTTACTTTAACGACTGCGAAATACGAGTGAAACTACCAAAATATTCTACATGTATCTCAATATAAATCTACATCTAACTACCTAATTAATATGACCTTCTGTTTGATTTGGAATTTAGTAAACGGTAGTTGTTGACTGCCATTATGTACTTTGTCAACTTTCTGTCATTACTTGTGAACTGTGTCAAACTAGGCCCCGTGTCACAGCAGGTGTGGCACGATAAAGATATCCCTTAAATTCCTGTTTTTGCAGCCCTTCTCCGGCAATGGGTGACGCCTCCACGTGAGTGAACAATTCTTGAGAGGAACGTTAAACAAGATACAATCAATCAATTATTCCGCATGCCTCCGCTGCATACTTTCACTGCGTACCATCATTAATTGTCATTACTTACTGTTCATTGTGTGACTGCGAGTAGCCGGTTCTGGGGGTGGCAGGTTTTTGTATAAGGAATTAATGCGCGCATTAAATCAATTATTGTTATCATCAAATGAATTAATGCACGCTTCAATTCAATTATTGCTCTCTTCAATTCAATTGATGCGCGCATTATATCAATTATTGTTCTCTTCAATTGAATTGTAGCGCGCATCAATTCCATTGTTGATATCATTAATTCATTTGAAGAGATCATTAATTCAATTAAAGCGCGCATCAAATCAGCTGAAGAATTAATGCTCTCATCAATTCAATTAATGCGCGCAATAATTCAGAATTGAAGATATCATTAATTATTTGAAGAGATCTTTAATTCAATTGTTGCGAGCATCAAATGAATTGATGATATCTTCAAATAATTGAAGATATCTTCAATTATTTGAGTTTATGTTAATTTGGCGCTCCATAGAGGTGAAGTAGTTAATACTTTGTTGTGCCGTTTTGATGTACCTAGAGGACATATGGCATAGACTGGCCCGGGTTGGAGAGAAAACTAATATACTCGGAGAAGATATTTCAAAAGATAACTAGGCCTATTTATTATGGTGTCCGGGTAGGGTCATTTGCAAAAGCGTGAAGTCCTGCGCGTTAGTCACAACACGCCGTCATGCTAACAAGCAACGCGACAAGCAACACGCCTTCGCGCTCTCACGCCAACAAACAACGCACCTTCGCGCAGACAAGCAGTGCGCCTTCGCGCAGACAAGCAATGCGCCTTCGCGCTCTCACGACAACAAGCAACGCGCTCTCACACAAGCAACACACCGCCACGCCAACAAGTAATACGCCTTCGCGCCATGTTGCTTGTTGACGTGACGGCGCGTTGCTTGTCTGTGCGAAGGCGCGTTGCTTGTTGTCGTGAGAGCGCAAAGGCGCGTTGCTTGTTGTCGTGAGAGCGCAAAGGCGCGTTGCTTGTTGGCGTGAGAGCGCGAAGGCGCGTTACTTGTCTGCGAAGTTACATTTTTTTTTAAATTCACACAGCTGGCAGTAGACGGTGGAACTAAGTGGACAGAGACCGTGGAAATGACCGTGGATCCAAGCGAGCCATGCTACAGGACTCAGAGTCTAAATAATGGTATATTACGTCTTCCAAGTAAAATTTTCCCCAAATTTATCTGATGAACAACTGACTAATTACAATGCTTCGAAACATTTTTTGCATCACTGCGCGCGTTTATCTACAATAATTATTTACACATACACACATGTCGAAATCGAATTTGAATTTTTTTATTTATTTTTTTTTTTTTTTTTTTAATTTGAAGAACTTGTCTACACAGAGTGTAATTTTCCTTCCCTCCATAGACTAATCCCTGATTCCCTTCCCCCAGACTGTTCTCGTATATCATTTCCTAATTAACCCCCCCCCCCCCCCCAGATTATTCCCTACCCGGTCTGTAGGCTTAACCAACCCCCAACCCCCCTAGATTCCCCCCAATTCCATCCTCAAATTATTCCCTAATTCCTTCCACTAGAATATTTTCTGATTCTGTTTCCTGTACTATACAATGTAGTCCGAAATATCTGACGTTTTCCTGGCTTTTTTATGATTTTGATATGTAAAGATATTTCGGACTATATATACAATGAACCCGATATGCCAACATTGGATTATTTGCCTCTGAATGCTGAAGATCAGCTGATTTATTTATTTCGTGTGTTTTTAACAATATAAGAATGTCGCAAATTTGGGTCCATACTATATTAACACTGCACGGTTTTGTAAAATTAAGTTCCATACTATACCAATCAACACTGCGTGGTCTCATGAAATTTATATTATTTTAAGAATCGAACATTTTCCGAATTACTTTAACTGAAATGCATGTGTAAGTTTAAAAAGTTAGAATCGTAGATAGAACATTTATAGTCCGCGTGTAGTACACAATACACATTATTTTAACATTATTTAAATGTTTTACGAGAGAGTAAACTGTTCTTTAAATCACTGAACATGTAATAGAAAAATAAATAAATTCTTTGTTTATAACACGTATTTGCATTTTGCAAAACGACCCCAGAGGTCATTTCTTAACGTTAAAAGTTGACCCCAATCAAAATATAACGTTAGATTTTGATGAAAAACGGTCGTTGAAAAGTGATCAACGTTAATTTTTGATCAGTAATGGGTTATTTTTAAATTTTTAAGCTACTTAAATGTTGCATACATGATGTAAATGTCAAGAGAGAGAGAGAGAGAGAGAGAGAGAAGCGATCATTATTTCACAGGCAAATTCTGATCCCTAAAAAGAATTTTCTCTGTCTCTTCCCTTGGAGTTGAATCTTCTTTGGGCTATAAATCTATCGAAGGGCATTACATGGTCCAAGTTAAGAAATTTTCAACTCAATAATCAAATTCTTTTGAACATTTTTTGAAATTGTAAAAATCCTTTGCTCGAAGGGGAAACAGGAATATTCATTTTGCTTCACAGATCAAAGATACATTTTATATCTGCCGAACTTTGCCGAATGGTATGGACAGAAAACATTTTGTACACATTTAGGGTCATTTTTCAATGTTAAAATTTGACCCCACCAGAAATGATCTCTAAGGGTCTTCTTTTTTTTTTTACAAGGGTCGAAATTTCACGCTGGGAGGGGATGAAATTTCGTTATTTAACGGTTTGGGCCAATTTTTAACGTTGAAAATTGATTAAACATCCGTTGAAAAATGACAAATGGGATCGCTTTTAAACGGGGTCACTATGCATTGTTACACCGGCGTGAAGTGTTGCAATTCTATTCTCTTTAGAGAAGTCGAGAGGCATGAAAGCTATGTCTCTCTACTTCTCTAAAGAGAATATTGCGATTCATGCCCTTATGTGTTTTCAAACATGAAATTAATTCTTTATATTTACATTCTATTCCTGTCGGAATTTCCAATCGTTAAAATAGAAGTACCAGATTTATTAAGATTTATACGCGAATTGTTTACAACTGCAACGCATTCCCGAGGAAATGTCTATCATTACAATTTGTAAAGATATTAAAACAAAAACTTTAGAAGTGCGAATTTTAAAGCATGCTTGTGACATCTCGGCGTTTATAGTCTCATCTGAAACGGCGAATGACTTCTAAATACCGAACGTTTGACGAAAGAGCAGTCTATTTTCACGTCTTAGGAACGACCGGGCCTCAAACCATGATCCCCCATCAGGGCCGTAAATTAACCTTCAATTTGGAGGAGGCAGGAAATTAGGCGGGGGTCTGGGGGCCGCCCAGGCCCCCAGACGCTGAGCACATTTTGTGCACACTGAACACGTTTCGTGCAAAATCCTTGATTCTAGGGCCTTCTAAGATGTTACTTGACTAACTCATTCTAAAAGAAAGATTTGGAATGCTTTTTAAGGGAGGTATCATGTTCTTAGTTATTGGAAACAACATAAATTCTAATGAACTTTAAATTTTAATTTTTTTTGGCTCAAAAGTTGGAGGAGGCAGCTGCCTCCTCCACCTCCATGTAATTTACGGCCCTGCCCATTCACATCGCTGATAAAACTTATGGAAGAAGTAACCATAGAACTATGAGTATGTTGTGACATCACACTGCCACCCTAAAAATATAGGATGATTAAAGCTGTCATGCTCTTTGGATGACGTTCACATTGACTATTACGGAAATTGATGACATCAGACTTCTTTCATTTGATATCTGTGCCTATTTTCGGACCGGTTTAGCCATCGAACGATATTTCTTCAATGCTTCTTCTTTTTTTCTTTTCTTTTTTTGCGCGCGACGAACTGAGACGAGTTCACCTGTGATCTTTGTCTCTCTAAAAAAAAAAAAACAACCAAAAAACAAACAAATAGCTGTAAACGAGGCTGAAATCAGAGTTAAGCTCTTTTGATTTTAATGGCCGTTTCCAGTCCCCTTATTGATATTGTTCTCCCTTTATCAACGAATAAGTACAACGTGAATGTATATCACACGCGAAAAGTTTTCGACACGGAAGTGAATGGAAGACTCGCATCTCAGATAGTTGTGAACATTTTCCTCACTCAAACTGTGGATATACGAAGTAAAATAAACAGTTCTTCTACTCTCTCAAGACCAAGTCAGTCATCAAACATTTCTTTTTTAAGTCAAGTCATCAATACGTTTTGCAGGGTGTGGACTACACAGGGATCAGCCCACAGGTGGTTCTACCCTTACATTTGCTTGCATCACATAACATTTAAAATTGCAATATCCCGCTATCTCGTTACAGCCTCGTCAAGCGAGACTTTGTGGTTGAACAAGATTGAAGACTGTTTTCCCTTGTTGAGATATGCTCGTTCGTCTTTCTTGGTCCTCACACTCCTTATAAATATCACATCGATCCTTCGTTGGAACATTGAAAGCAAAACCAAAATCAAAGTTGAATAATTTTGGTGCACGTGAGTCAAACAGAAGTGAGTACAAGGTACACCCTCATACTGTACATGTCGGACTATCTGAATTATGGCTTATGGTAGTTCGTGTCATCCGTCAGAGGAGAGGCGGGGAGGGGGGTATGTTGTAACTTAAGTAAGTTTTAGGATATCCTTATAATCGCTTACTTCGAGTTGTCTTTGTTTAATCAATTATCATTTAGAAGACGACAAAAGTTGGCACAAATAAGTCTTCTCCTGATAGAAAGCACACATAACTAAATGTTGAGATAGAACACATTACCAAACTCTAAGAAAAATCACGTGACTAAACTCTGACAGAAAAAAAACAACATGACTAAACCCTGAGAAAGATCACATGACTAAACTGAGAAAAAGCACATGACTAAACTCTGAGGAAGAGCAAAATGAATACATTACTAGATTCTGGGAAAGAATACGTGACTAAACCCTGAGGAAGAACACATGACTAAACTCTGAGAAAAATCACATGACTAAACTCTGAGGAAAATCACATGACTAAACTCTGAGGAAAAACAAATTGAACAAATTACTAGACGCGGAGCAAAGTTCCTTTGAGTAGTATTGAGAAAGTGACGTTACGTGAAACTTTAAACTCGAAGAAGGGAGTCATGTCTCATGTCTTCTGATTGGCTGAGATATAGGAAATCGACATCTTCCTTTTAAAAATTACCACAAACTGGTGCCGAGGTAGTACTCTTACTTTTTGAAGTAGCGCACTTCCAATATTTAACCGTCAGGACTTCTATCGAGGAAGTTTCATCAGTGGCTCTGACGAAATGGTTATTTTTTATTAGAAAGGATCACAATTCTAGCAGCCCCTATCTTTTATACTGCAGTTGGCTGGGACGCAGTGTCCTAAACAGCAAACTTATCACATACCATATGATCACACAGGGCTTGAAGAGAGTTCTTTAGTTCCTTCCGGATGAAATCGGATATTACGTTTACTTCCGTCTGTCCATTACGTTTCAGTATATCACTGCTCTAGACTTAGTGATACTAAGTATTGAATGACTGACTCACCCCATACTACCCATAGTCCTCTCCGCACACAGAGACACTACCAGATACCGCATGACACATACCAATTTGGATTTACACGATTATAGCCCTTTGTTTAAAATTTCTCTACCCGCTCTTTTTTTTTCCCTAACGCCCTAACTAGACAGGCATTGGGGTGCTAGGAAGTATAAGACCAGATCTACACATGTAAATGTCGACTTATAAGTACGAGCGAGGTTACGGGCTTAGGCCTTTCTCCTGAAGAGATATCAAGGTGATGATTTGCCAGCTGCTTTCTAGTGAGTATCTATTGATTAAGTTTGATGTGAAACTTGCGGTGTAACTGTCCAATAAACTGAATGTTTTTTCTGTCTTTCAGATTGCTTGATTCATCCAATGCTCACAGAATGCCAGATTAACAGAGAGCTCAACATATTACTAATCATTTGAAGATTAATCAGAAGAAGTATATCTTCAGTTGAATTATTGCGCGCACTAATAAAATTAGAGATATCTTCAATTGAATTATTGCGCACATTGATAGAATTAAAGATATCTTCAGTTGAATCAATGCGCAAATTAATAGAATTAAAGATATTTTAATTGAATTATTGCGCACATTGATAGAGCTAAACACATCTCTAATCCAGCAAATGAATTATATGGTATCCACGTTTCAATTACTGCAAGTGTCAATGTAATTTTAAGGCACCATTAATTCGATGGATGATATCATTAAATAAATTAATGCCTGAAATGAATATTAATTAAAAATATCTTCAAACGAATTAAAGCAAGCAACAATTCAATATTGATAGCATTAATTCGTTTAAGTAATTTAACTACTGCGCAAAACATTTTTGCGTTAATATCATCCTTTATTTCTTACGATATGCGCAATGATTGAACGAATGATGGACATTGATTAAATTCAGCATAAGGAGAACAACTATTTTTGAATTTATTTGAAATATGGGTATATCGAATTCTTCACATCAACATTTTACCATTCCATAGATGCCCAAGTTTACTAGTAAACGCCGTCTGTTCAGGGTACCTGTAAAGTGCGAAACGAAACCTACCGAAACGAAACGAAATCTACCGAGACGAAACGAAACCCACCGAAACGAAACGAAACAGATTATATAACCGAACTCTTTTAATTATAATAATTAGAAACGGCATCTTAGGCCCCTGTGAACGTTACCACATATAAATAAAATTCGCCTCCCCTTTGATGTAGGCTTTCGCCTTGACTGGGACAAAGTTTAGCACAAAGTACGTATCCGAAGTTGATTAAATACCATGTGTAATTAGTTTTGGTCCATAAATTTCAGAACGGAGGGTTACAGTCTTATAAGTCAGAGGTCTGGGGAAACACACTAAACGAGAGTGGGGTCGCCGGTGTTGGATCCACCTTTGGGCATAATGCATGTTTCAGTATTTTTTGCTCTAAAGACAAATCTATGTATACATGTGGATATTGTGTATTTGTATGTCGTATATCAAACGGTGGATTCTAAGTATGTCCTCCCGTTCTCTTTGTAATCTCTGCTTCCCTTGTTCATAAGCCTTTTGATTTTACAAAATGCTGACCTCCTCCTGATATCATTGCATAACACATTTCCGTTTTCCGTCCCATTTTCAATTCCCCGTCTTAGCATCATCCTAAATGTATAGAGTTATCTTTAGACTCACTACATATCAATAATAATTTTTAATAATACATGTATATATATCTTACCGAATTGCATTCATATAATATGGTATACTATTTAAAATGTTTTTCCATTATTGAATGTACTCGCACCTCAGCAGTTAGAGATAAAAATAAGGGGTTAAGAGTTCTTCCTGCTTTCAACTTTCTCAGACACCAGCTTCTTCAAATAATGTATCTGTACCCAAAGGCGGATCCACCGCCGGCGACCCCCACCCCTCGTTTGGTGTGTTTCCTCAGACCTCTGAAACTGTAACCCTCCGTTCTGAAATTTATGGATCCGAAACTAATTGCACATGGAATTTAATCAACTTCCGATATGTACTTTGTGCTGACTCCCCCCTCCCCCTTTCCAACTTTTAAAACTTTGTATCAGTCAAGCCGAAATCCTACACCAAAGGGGAGGCGAATTTTATTTATATGTGGTAACTTTCACAGGGGCCTAAGATACCATTTTTAATTATTATAATTAAAAGAGTTCGGTTATACAATCTGTTTCGTTTCGGTGGGTTTCGTTTCGTTTCGGTAGATTTCGTTTCGCACTTTACAGGTACCCGTCTGTTCATTGATTCAAAATCTTTGACGAAAAAGATTTCAAACTTCATGACAGTGATTTCGTAGGTGCTAGTTTTTGGCGGTTTTAGAGACAGTTACTTTATACGAAAAGGTACTACGCAGCGTCTAGCCCCCCTTCTAATCCCATGGGGATCCGGGTAAGAATAGGTCCTCAGTTTACCTTACTTGTCCTTCCCTGCTCTAAGGCCATAAGCGCCGAGCATAGGCCGAAATTTTGCAGTCCTTCACCGGCAGTGGTGACGTGTCCATATGAGTGAAAAATTCTCTAGAGGGACGTTAAACAATACACAATCAATCAATCCCCCTGATGAATATTCTAACATAGGTCTTAAACTTCAATCTACAATTGGAATTTTCAAGCCAGGTGAGCGATATATGCTCCTAAAAACCCTTTCTTTAAAAAGAGGCGGGTTTTATTGATCTGTTCAGCATGTTTGAAAATAACGAATCTTCCGTGTTCAACATAAATATACCATTGCAAAGAGCTATTTCAAATTTTTAAATGGACATTTTTTGTCCAGATTCTTGTTTCCTCCCGCCTTCACTAAGAGTTATATCGTGTAGGTAGGGTAGATGGTTACTGTGAAGTAATTGGTATGTTTGTTTTGCGATATAGCTATCTCCCGTTTTATCCCTGGGTTGATTATTTCGTTATCAATTCCGGCAGTGCTGTAAGCTAAACTGTCAATTCGTTCTATATTCTACCACCAGCATGGGGAATAGAATGGGAATGTTGTTTTTAAGTCTGCTCTTGGTTCCAACAATCGCATATACCTTGAGTGATCAAGAACTCTCTGATTTTTCTACTTATTTGGAGGAAGTGATCAAATGTAAGCAGGTTCCCGGAGGAGTGGTGTCTATCGTGGAGCGTGGGAGGACAGTGTTTACTAAAAGTTTTGGGTATTTTGACATTGAAAAAACTAGGAAGATTACAGACGACACAAAGTTCTGCCTGGGATCTCTCACCAAAGCCTTCACTAGCGCGGTCATAGCCAAACTCCTGAGTCAACAGAGCAGGTAAGATCTGCAACAGGGCAGGTGAGACTTCAAAAGAGCAGGTAAGATCTGCAACAGGGTAGGTGAGATCTGCAACAGGGCAGGTGAGCCTTCAAAAGAGCAGGTAAGCTTCAACAGGGCAGGTGAGATTTCAACAGAATGTCTACTAGAGGACAGGTAAGACTTCATTACAATGCTTACAAAACTGTCTGAAAGGTTGGAGCATATGTACGTGTACTATCATGAAACTGATTTTATACCAATATAATCATCTTTCTTTTTAGTAAAAACAAATATATACATAAACACCTGTATATGATATTTATGATATTGTGCCGAACTGACATTGTTTTCGTTCGCCGTTTGGTGTCATCAACACGTATGTAGGTCTTGTTATGAGCATAAACACCTGTTCATGATGATTTATGACAGAAACTGCGCCAATCCGGCTTTTTTATGTGTCTTATGTCAGTACAAGGCACATGCCAATGCCCGAGTGATTTTTTTTAACGTGTCCATCATCCATTGAGTGGACAGTACATGTCTCTAGCCAGGAGCATGGTCGTACATTATAATTTATATAAAAAAAATTCCCAATTTCTTTTGCTATTTTTATTTTTTTCTTGCATCTATTCTTTTAAAAACAGAACTTTTTATCTTCCGGAATTTAGTGTGCCTTGGGAGAACCTTTTCTTCACTGCAGAGTTAAACGGCGCAAGAAATCGAAAAATAATTACTACTTCACTCCGATGCCAAGAATGCTGTAATGACTGACAAAAAATAGAAGTCAAAATGAAATAATATCATGAATATCATTATACAACACATGTAAATATATTTAAAATTCAGCTGCTGGTCTTTCAGTTACACCTGGGACACACCCGTCGCTCAGATTTTGGGACCATCGTTTCGGCTGGAAAATGACCTGCTGACCAGAAACGTTAACCTGCGGGATTTACTGGGCCACAGAGTCGGCGTACCCTCCAACTTTGTTCCTCTCTTGGTAGGCTTTCCTGAAAACACATCCAGACAGCAATTTATTGAGTATGTGTTCGTGAATGAAATTTTGGTCGCCACCTTGATTTCACAAGAAATAGCACAATCGAAGCATGTATGATTGGACTACACATTCCTCCATTTATGGTAAATTTAATTGTTGTCCCGACAGGATGCTGGCCTACCAGAAGCCAAGTGAACCGCTGAGGACCAAGTTCCTGTACAGTAACTACATGTACACTCTCGCCGGTTACGTGGCGGAGAAGATCAGCGGAAAGTCGTGGGAGACTTTGGTCAGAGAGATCCTTTTTGAACCGCTTGGAATGAACGCAAGCGGATTTGTGAATGAAGAGAAAAACTTCAGCCAATTCTCCCCTGCCTTCGTGTACATTGATGGAAAACAAGATAAAATCGACCAAAATTTACTGTAGTAAGTGAAAACTAGATCTCATCTTTCAACGCATTCTGCGAGAAAGCACACAAATATTCACTTAGAAAGACGTAAATTCCCCCTTCCTTGTATTAGCAGCAGGTATTTGAATCAAATAAAATAGAAAATGTAACAACTAGATATCCTAATTAAGATAACGAAGTCAACCTCGCCCATTTAACACAGGACTCGCACAGAATTTTATTTCCTTTAGCACCGTAGCGCCGGGTGGACCAGCCGGGGCTATTTACTCCACAGCAGCGGATATGGATAAGTGGATGAATTTCCACCTCGGTAATGGAAGTGAACTCATACCAGAGGCGTACTTCTCCGAGCTCCACACGGAACAAATGATCACATTCCCACCTAAGAACAACTTGTATAAGCCGGACTATCCAATTTCTGACGTCACAAAAGCCTACTGTCTCGGCTGGATATCGTCTGTATATAGAGGTAAAAGAAAGTGCACAAATCTCACTTTCTTAGCATGGTACTATGCACGGCAATAATTCAAATCCTCACATTTCCCCTGAGAGAAAGAGTACGTTTGCATAAGGAAACATCTTGACACGTACTAGTAGCTGTTTTTCACTCTTTACAGGGTACCGAAAGGTGTGGCATTCGGGAGGTATCGCGGGTTATGTTTCAATGTTATGGTTATTCCCTGACCTAGAATCCGGAGTATTTGTAGCACTGACCGGAGCAAAGGACAACCAACATTCCCATTCTGTGGACGCCATTGTCAACCAAGCAGCCGATTTGTTGATTGGTGATAAACCATGGTTAAACCAATCAACAGCATGCTCCTTTCCCGCGCCTTGGAAAGACGTCACACCAGTTCCACGTGGTACCACTAAAGAACCATATCCCGAGCTTTACTGGAACATCAGTGAATCTGCTGACGTGTATGCTGGCTTGTATGGACACTTAGCGTTCGGTAACATGACTGTCACAACAGACGATCATGGAATACTGTTACATTACGGGAGATTCGGGAAAATGCGGCTGTTACCAATCGACAGAAAGATATTTTCCGGATATTTCTTGGATAATCTTTCATATATGACTAATTCTGATGGCAATACAAGGCCGTTTGTGATCGAATTCAAATTTAGCGGAGACAATGTTGTAGAAAGTCTTGAATTTTCCGTTAATTTGTCTACATCACAGAAAACGTCTTTCAAAAGAATTGATAAAACCAGACGTGTACATTGCAGAAATGTCTCGAATTCATTTACTTCCGTAAGACAGTCCCAAGGTTTCGGGACAGTTTTATCCATGACTACAGCATGGTATTTATATCACTGACACTTGATTTCCAGGAATGTAGGTCTCTTAAGGAGGAATAACACGTCAAAGAAATCTGATATGGATGGACAGTAGACGATATGTACAATGATATTTTGAAACTGAAAACTTTCATATTTACCTTATTTAGTTTAAAAAAATTCAGTTTCTGAAGAAAGTGATTTGGGGAAAAAACCCTGCTAGACTCAGCTAGGTAATAAGATTCAAAAGGAATATACAAGTATTGTTATATCCATGTTTTTCATTCATGTTTCAAAAGAAAGTCGCCCAATATGACAATGCATTATTCTTCCTTAACTTCAGTAAAAATAAATAATTCAAATATATTCTGTGAACATCTTATTAAAAACAATACATGTACATGTAGTTTCTTCATAGTCAAATCAAAATAACATACATATAAAGAAAATATATCAATACATGCAATGTGTGTAGATTAAATCTATGCTTTCAATTTTTACTATCCATGTCTACAGGAAAATAAAATAATGTAAATTTTTCTTTAATTGCCAGAGAATGTATATTTCTTATTGTTCTTACAATCTCAAAGCAGACTGTATATATACTTATATCAATGAAAATGATAAAAATAAACTTCATACACAACAATTATGTAGTTGTAAATACTGACAAACTTCATTACGTGCTTGAACAAACACAGTGAAGATCGCGGACTAACTTGCATTCAATAAAAGATGCAATCAGACACTAGAAGTTCTTTTGGACGGCGTGAAGAATACAAAACAAGCACTACCGGAAACTAGACACAAAACTAGACATGTAAATATACGCTACTCTGGACGTTATCTGATTTAACTATTATAGAATCACAGTCGAGAAGTATAACCTCATCCCCACCTCACCTACTAGTATTGAATCACCAGTTTTATCTCTCAAAAGTCTTTCTATACAGTTAGTAAGACATGTAGCAATCTTCCTTTCAGTCCACTAAGGTTCAGGTTAACATTAAGAAGCCATTTCCCAAACATTTCTTTCTTAAAACACAGACATTGTAACCTTGACCTTTTAATCACAACAGCAATGGACAATATTCTCCATGCATAGTTTGTCTGAATTTGTTTGGGTGATTAATGAATTCAGAAAGAGTCTGGAAACCATGTTTTATTCTTATTTTAGGGCACTGTGACTTTGCCCTTTAAACCCCCCAAATCAATGGGACATATTCTTATCTAAATGTTTCTATGCATATATAAAGGGATCGAATTCTCTCCTATAGGAGTCCTACAGGCTTGACCTAAACCCCCAAAACAACATACCCTTGTCTCATGGGGAGTCTTTGGGTGTTGTTTTTTTTATAGCCCTTGGGATACAAACAGAAACCACCTTCCTATCTCACAGCCATGTGATTTTGACCTTTGATCTCTTCCAAATCAAAAGGGCAGTCTAATTCTAACTAGAGTCAGAATGACGTTTGATGATGTGTAACCGGACTTGAAATGAGAGTCCGAAACCCTCTCCACATACAAATGGATGATCTGAAGCCAGTGTAGCCTGATGAGGTTGGGATGTGGTGTATGAGACTAATTTCGGGGTCTGAAGCCAGTGTAGCCTGATGAGGTTGGGATGTGATGTATGAGACTAATTTCTGAGGTGTTCTAAGGCATACCAGTAGTGACAACAAACAAAAATTAAAAAAAAACCTGACTACTGAAAATAAAATAAAGGCACAACCAAAAGTGGACGGTGAAATGAAAATAATACAAAGAAAAGGGTTTACATCAGTTCTGCAAAAAGTGAAAATATGCAGCAGTACTTACAAAATCAATACTAATTAGGGTGAATATAATCAAATTCAGTACACACACAGAGTACAATACTTCACACATATATGTATATTGTAAACATGCAAATTCAAATGTACACATACTGTAAACATGGAAATTCAAATGGATTTTAAACACTGTAAAATATGCAAATGAAGCAGCAGTCACATATATGGGGTAGTTACATTTAGTTATAGACTATCATTGTAAAATTCATAAGGGGGGGGGAAGATGTAAAAAAGGAATTCTTCATATTTGGTGGATTTACCACAGATTCCATGCAAACAGTAATACAAACTTTAAAGTCAGTCACATGAAAAGTAGGGATTTCTAGCTACTATACAAATCATTGCACTTTAAGCTGGGTCATAAGCCTTGGAATACAACATTGCATTCAGAAATGGACATGTGTATACAATAAAAAAAAATGTAGAAAAAAAATTCCTGTCATTGTCAGTCAGCTCCATACATTGTTTACTAACATTTATAAAATCATACAGACTTACACCAAATTGTTAACTACCATTTATAAAATCATACAAACTTACATCAAAACTACCACCATTTATAAAATCACACAGACTTACATTTCTTATGACAGTACTTTTAAACATTTCTAGGGGAAACACTGTATATCAAGATATCATAGCTTGCTAAATTTTGATACTATTTTAAAATTCATTAGGAAATCTCAATAAATGATTCTTGCATCAGTAAAATTCATTAACCCTACTGAAGGTTCATTTTAAGTGGATTAATGCATTTCTAAGAAACATACATTGTTTCTAGAGAAATATATTAAACAAATTCAGATTCCCTAACTATGTGCTAACTTGCATAAGATATAAAAAACCTCCCACAGAATCGGTAAACAGCGTCTTTTCCACGGACACTTGAGATACATTTTGTGGTTATTGATGTCAATATGACATCACACTTTTGTGTTGTCGTCATCATGACAACACATAGCATCAGGAACCAAGGAAATACGGCCATTTCATCATTAATTGTCTGCAAAATAAAAACCATGATTAATTAAACTTCATGAAACAAAGCTATAGCAAACAAACATTGCATTTTTATTTCAACTTCTGAAGCCTTGCTGAAGATCCACAAGTTTTCTGAACACTTTATTTTCATGAGATTTGCACCATCCAATGTTCAAAAGAGAAACAATTTCAAACACTGTGTGGTGTGCTTTATAATTTACCTACAAATACAACCACATCTTAAATTTTGTGAGTTCATAATTTCAAACAAGAGGCCCACAGGCCTTATCAGTCACCTGAATACTAGTGAAAAAGTATCACTATTTCCATGGGCTATGAAATCTAGAGAAAAAAAATCCTGTTCTGAATATCTAAGCTAAATTCTAATGTTCAGCAACATTATAAAACAAGATGTGTTTCACTGCCCTCAAAAGTGCATTCACTGATGAAAGGCTTTAAATAATAGGTGCATTTAATTAAAACATCAAAATATATGATTTTCTGCTATTCCTAAGTATGCATTTAGATTTTATACAGTATCAGCAAACTTACACATATTAAATACTTTATACTAAGTTTGGCCCCACCCTGGGGCCAAAACCCTTACTCTGGGGGAAATCAAATTTACAATTTCGGTAAAAGACTACCTGTTCTATCCATTCAGTTTCAATTTAGTATCAAAAGCACTAAACAAAATGTTATTGAAGTGTTTTACACATAAAGACTATATAACAAGTTTGGCCCCGCCCTGGGGCCAGAACCCCTACCCCGGGGATCGTGAAATTTACAATTTTGGTAGTGGTCTTCCTGCTTTACATCACTATGCATTTAGTTTTTCGTACATATGTGTGGTTCTTGAGAAGAAGATTTTTGAAAAATGGTTTTTGCCCTGCCCCTAAGGCCCCAGGGGTGCTGGAGTCCTGAAATTAACAATTTATGTTCCCTTTGTTCCAAATATATTTCATACCAAATTTGAAAAGAATTTGAATGGTAGTTATCAAGAAGTTAAAAATGTCTATTGTTAACACATTAATAACTGACCATTTTGGCCCCACCCTGATACCAAAACCCCTACCCCTGAGATCATCAAATTCACAATTTTGGTAAAGGACTACCGTTTTTCTAAATATATATTTACTTTCAATTTAGTATCAATAGCACTAAAGAAAATGTTATTTAAGTGTTTTACACATAAACACTATATAACAAGTTTGGCCCCGCCTTGGGGTCAGAACCCCTACCCTGGGGATCACGAAAGTTACAATTTTGTTAGATGCCTTCCTGCTCTACATCACTATGCATTTAATTTTTCTTACATGGGTGTGGTTCTTGAGAAGAAGATTTTTGAAAATTTGTCATTTTTGGACAGTTTTTACCCTGCCCCTAGGGCCCCAGGGGTGCTGGAGTCCTGAAATTAACAATTTATGTCCCCCTTGTCCCAATGATGCTTCATACCAAATTTGAAAAGAATTGGACTAGTAGTTATTAAGAAGTTCAATTGTTAACGCACGACGACGGACGAAAACCAATTGCAATAGGTCACCTGAGTTTACTCAGGTGACCTAAAAATTGCATGAAAATGGAAATCTCACAAAAATAGTTTGTACAAGAACTCAAGACACAACAGATAAAAAAGCATTAGACTTAAAAACGCTTTTGTTAAGAGATTGTAAACATTTGCACATGGTTCCAAAGTATCTAAAACAGAAAAGACTTATCCTGATAAGCAAACACAACACACAGGTGCTGAGAGTTACCGTGTATATCATGTGATCTTACTTTCATTTTGCTCTGTAAATAAACAGATTTACGTATTAGGGTTAGCAGTCTAAACTCTCTTTGGCTGAAGCCATTTACAGGTTTTAATTTGCTATTCTTCTTTTTCTTTTGGCACTCATTAAATCTAAAGAACATCAAATCAATGATAAATAAATTAAAAAAAATGATTACCATATTCAGGCTCCAAAAATAATCTCAAATTTAAGTTTGAGGTTTTTTTTTAGCAGTTACAATAGGAGTAAAATCTCAGACATAAGCCCGAGTATCGACTCGAGTTTCTTTTGGGAAATCCAGGCCGGGTTTACAGTCTCTGGTTTGTCTGTATTGAGATTTGATTACCAAAGATAAATGAAGGAAAACATTGTTTAGACAGACTAAATACTGAAATATAACGGACTCCACAAGATTTGTTTACACAGACTAAATACTGAAATATAACGGACTCCACAAGATTTGTTTACACAGACTAAATACTGAAATATAACGGACTCCACAAGATTTGTTTACACAGACTAAATACTGAAATATAACGGACTCCACAAGATTTGTCTACACAGACTAAATACTGAAATATAACGGACTCCACAAGATTTGTTTAGACAGACTAAATACTGAAATATAACGGACTCCAAAATTAGGGACGCCAAAACTACCTGATATAAGGAAGGTTCATAAGGTAAAAAAATAAATAGTTTCTCAGACCAAAAATTTCAAATTTTGATGAGGCAGGCATTTATATTAACTAAGCTGTAGCATGAGTTATCTTTCCTTTATATATTGACTGTAGCATGAGTTATCTTTCCTTTATATATTGACTGTAGCATGAGTTATCTTTCCTTTTTATATTAACTGTAGCATGAGTTATCTTTCCTTTATATATTGACTGTAGCATGAGTTATCTTTCCTTTATATATTGACTGTAGCATGAGTTATCTTTCCTTTTTATATTAACTGTAGCATGAGTTATCTTTCCTTTATATATTGACTGTAGCATGAGTTATCTTTCCTTTTTATATTAACTGTAGCATGAGTTACCTTTTCTTTCTGATATATAGAATAAACAATGGAATTCTTATTTCATATTTTATAAATATTTACTATTAAGTGTATACGATTACTAAAGTATTCTTAAACACTTGCACATTAATGAGTATGCATTCAATAACTATTTGATCTAAAAGATACTTACAATTCTATTAAAACCTTCTTAAAGTTTTACATATATATATCAGTTACCTCCATGAAATAGAAAACAAATTGAGAAAATTCCATGCGGTAATTTCTCAATGAATATGGTGGTGCCTGAGAAAGTATGGTTTGAATTTTTGGGGCCTAATTCAGCTATGTAACTGAATAATTTTTCTTTTTTAAAAAAAAATAAATGTCACGTAAATACTGCTGAAATCCCATCTGTGCCATGAGAAAAGTGAACTATCTGACCGACTGAAACTTCCTCTTGAACTGAATGTATCTCAATGGTTAGTCCACCTCTGAATGTATAGATCATGACAACACCTACCCTCAGTAAAGGCAGCATCTGCAATAACCAGCTGGAATATCTTGGGGTAGAGATGTTCCTTGTCTTTACCCAGAATATTGGTCACCAGTTTGGCCCCCTCCTCAATATTCTCATCCTCATCTTCCTGGAGTGCCTGTAAGTTATATCATAATTATAGACAATTCAAACTTATACTGAGTGACTGAAAACAAGGGGACATGCATATTAACCCTCAGGAAATTGAATTGCAATTAAACCTGGAAAATCATTGGTAGAGAGAGAGAGAGAGAGAGAGAGAGAGAGAGAGAGAGAGAATGAGAGAAAGATGATTTATTTAACATAATTGCAGGTAATATCTTCCTTGGTATAGATATAATCTAAAGTCCATGTGTTCTCAGTTTATGTGATCATGCCCCCCCCCCCCCCCCCCCCCCAGTTTGTGCATAAATAGTAAATATATTCTAAAGGCAGTAAAATCACTAGCTACATTGTATTTCCTTGAATTTGTACAGCATTTATTCATGATTTTTTAATATGTAAATTTTCTTCCATATTTGAACCCAATCAAACATGCATGGGACAAACTGCATAGGCGCATCCACCACACACAACCACAGCCTCAGACTCTGCAACAACTGGTCCGAGCTCTGCAACAACTGGCCCGAGCTCTGCAGCTAAGAGTGCAACAACATCCCTAAACACTTTTTAGAGTCTTAACTGTGTCCATGAGGAAGGCATTGTCAGACAGTCAATGGTGCTTGTGGGAACACACTAGATATTGAGCGTGGGTGACCTTGAACTACTAATGATTGTAATTATCATTAGTAGATGTGATACTTTGATTATTAACTCAGCATTTACCTAATTTTTGTGTTATCAATAAATCAATTATTAAGTATTTCTCATGTCTTAAATTGAATAAGAAATTGTACAATGCATTTCTTTTGTTGATCAGTATATATGAAGCATATATCTTGAGGCACCATATCTCAGGTTTAACTGCAAATTAAGAGTTTCATGTACATTCCGTGTATCAATAACTAAACATGGGCTTCCTTTCCCTTCATCTCCACAACTATTACAGTATACATACAGTCAAACCTTGTTACCTCCAACACGATGGGGCCAAAAACAAAATTTGAGATATCTGAGGGTTCCAGATATTGAGGTTAAAATACATAGTGAAAATGTAGTTCAGACTTCCCACTCACTTTGACATATCCATGATATTCGAGATATTGAAGTTCAACTGTATATATATAAACTGGCTTTCATTAGGAGATTTTGTGTAAAAGACTCATTCAAATACAGACAAACCTGCACAGTCTTGTACACTTTTAGGAATTTGTCACATCCTAACTCTGACTCCAGTTCTGCTCGAGATTCCTCAAGTCGACTAAACAAATCAAAGTCATCGTCGTCCCCAAACTGTGTGTCATGGTCGCTGTCATCTGAAATAATACGCAGGAAAAAGCCATACAGGTAAAGCCAGACATCCCTAATACCAAAGAATTCATTGTGCTTAGAAACAACAATGAAGGAAACAGGTTATGATTGATTGATTGATTGTATCTTGCTTAACGTCTCACTCGAAAAATTTTCACTCATATGGAGACATCACCAAGACCAGTGAAGGGCTTCAAATTTAGGCCTTTGCTTGGCGCTTACGGACTTTGAGCAGTGAGGGTTCTTTAGCATGCCACACCTACTGTGACACGGGTCATCCGTTTTTAAGGTAATCTCCGAGGACCCGTGACATTCACACCTGATACCGAGTGTTTGGCGATGAAACTGTCACTACCCGTTTTAACAACTTCGGTCTGTCGTGGCCGGGATTCGAACCCCAACCTTCCGCATGCGGGGCGAACGCTCTAACCTCTCAGCCACCACGGCGGTAAACAGGTTATGGTATTCAAAGTTTGATGACAAAATGAATGTCCACAATAAGCAACCTCCAGATTATACAGATTGTTTGTATTTGCTTTCATACAGAACTATATTTGGCATATATCCATTACATATGCATAGAACCAAATTTAAAGGAACATTCACAAACTGAACCCAATTCACTGGAACATGTCACAAATAGACTGGGCTCAGTTCACAGATACAATCTCACAGACAAACAGAACTCAATTCACAAAAACAATGTTTCACAGACAGACTGAACCCTGACTAGAGGAGCTCATGTCAGTCTTCCATTCGTCTTCAGATCATCACTCCACAGACTCATCTGATGTCATCAAGTGTATATTAACAAGCCAAAATTCAAGATGACCTTGGACTTTACAAGCTCTACTTATGAATCATACTATAATATCTATTTCTCAGGCAATTTTTTTGTCCTTTATAAATTATTTTCAATCCATTATCATTCATTTTCAACTTGGAGTTTGATCTTGAAAATCAATAAAAATCTTTTCCATGCTGCAACAAATATACAACAAATTAAGGTAGTGCTCTACATCGTCATAATGGCTGACTTCCTTTAAAAACATGGATGAAAAAATCAATATCAGCAATATTTGACTTTTCCTTTTCCATTTAAATATCTAGCCGAGTAGCTCAGTAGGTTAGAATAACGACTGCTGAACTGTAGGTAGCAAGTTCGAGTCCAGCAGGGGTTTTAAATTTTTTTCAGATTACGTTTTACTAAAACTGTATTTTTTGACAAAATAAAATAAATCTGAAAATTTTCAACTTCAAAATATTGTTGTACATATCCTCCACTTTTCATCTACATCAAATTTCCTTTGTGTAGCATACCTCCTTAAATATTCATCTCAATAAACCAATTTCACCTTGACAAATCATCTATATTTTATCATATATACAAAACGTTATGGTGCTTTCAATCTTGGATGTCCAACCTAGAAATCAATATTTGTCACCCAAATCTGATTGCTATTGCAGATGTGCTTTTCCAAATTTATCAAGATACCTTGAGGAGACAAAATCTCTCATCAGTACACATACTATTCAGCTTTGTTCCTCAGGCTGAAAAAATTTATCATTTTGAGCTAAACGGCCACTTTAATGCCCCACCCTCTTTTAACTCAATACATGGAATTCACGTTTGTTTACCTGATTGAAACAGATTGTCAACATTCTCGGACTGGTTCTCACTGTCCAGGGATTCTGACGGATCCTCGGACTGGTCCCTCTCCTCAACTTCCTCCTCCTCATTATCTTCCTCACCACCATTATCCTTACCCACAACACCTTCATAAAAATATAATTTCTAAACTGTGTTTTTTTTTTTTTTTTATAACATTGTACATTTTGTACATTACTTCACACTTCAGAAGATATTCTGAATTATGCATTTTGTACAACATTACTCTTACACTTCAGAAAATATTCTGAATTTTACATTTTGTACAACATTACTTCACACTTCAGAAGAAATTCTGAATTTTACAATACTTCTACAGAAATTCTGAATTTTACAATACTTCTACAGAAATTCTGAATTTTACATTTTGTACATTACTTCACACTTCAAAAGATATTCTGAATTTTATAATACTTCTACAGAAATTCTGAATTTTACATTTTGTAAAACATTACTCCTACACACCTTCTTTATCGCTGTCCTCGTCAGATTCTCTGATGTCATCCTCCTTACTTTCTGTTAGATTCAGTGTAGCCGAAGCTCTCTTCTCCTCGTCTGATAATGACAGGGATTTTGATTACGATAGAATGCACCTCTAAATTACATGATACGCTTATCTGGAACTATATGTACACAAAACATATCTATGTTTGTATATTCCAAAATCCACCAGCAGACCACATTTGATGGAACTAGGCCTTACAAAGTGTAAGATATGACCTGGACACATTATGACCATGTATGGTCATAAAATTTCAAAATGAGGCCAAAGTGACCTACTTTTGGTCAGGACACATCTTCCCTTCATCAACTGACCAAGTTTGATGGTCCTAGGCCTCACAATGTGCAAGATACTGCCTGTAAACAACTTAAGTATGTATAGCTATGAATTCCAAAAGGAGACCACAATGATCTATTTTTGGGTCATGAAACATCTTTCCTCCAAGATGCATCAGCTGACCTGGTGTGATAGTCCTAGGCCCTAACAGTGTGAAAGATGACCACATATGAAAAAGCTAACAAATGGACAGATAGACAGATGGATAAAAGGATGGGAAAGTCTATGCCTTAATACGACCCATCAAAACAAGCACATAATAATGCATGCTGTCATCAGTATAAAATTTTGAATACACATACCATCAACTGAAATGAAGTACAGTGGAACCCCGTTATTACGTTCCCCCTTTATTACGTTAGTCCGCATATTACGTTGGAATTTCAAAGCACAAAACCATTTCTTAACAAACCTATATAAAATAGACCTCGTTATTACGTTGTCCTAAAATGCCGGGACTCGGTATTACGTTGTAAATATTCCGACAAAAACGTAATAAACCCCTAATTATTCAATAGCGATTCTCAAAATAACGCAGTATTAAGTCTTCCCCGGAAGACATGTGTCGCCTGCTAGTTCATTCTATATGTAATATATCACGTATAATGTTGAAAAAGTAAATTATTGAAATGGTTTTTGTCACTAAACAGGAAGTTGATAAGCGACAGATTCGAAAATGTCTTACACAATACAGTTGGCCACACTGATGCTCTGTGCCAAATATCAGGGAGTTGCCCCATGTGGTTCTTGAGAAAACTGTGACAGAAATTTTTTTGCTGTAAAAAATTCTAAGTCCCGGCAAACAGGAAGTTGATAAGCGACAGATTCGAAAATGTCTTACACAATACAGTTGGCCACAGTGATGCTCTGTGCCAAATATCAGGAAGTTGTCCCATGAGGTTCTTGAGAAAACTGTGACAGAAATTTTTTGTGACGACGACGACGCCAGACGCCGCCGCCAGACGACGACGCAGGATGACGGATAGTGATCCCTATATGTCGCCACTGCGTAACGCAGGCGACACAATAAGCCATTCACACCTTGACTGCCTGAGGCAGTCACCACGTAAATTTCCTGGTCTGTTTGGGGATTAGAGACGCTTGACTGATCACGCTTCGATAGATCTAGCGACATCAATACAGGTGAATACCCCGTATAGAAGCCAGTGATAAACAATTAAATAATGTTTATTTAGAAATTGTACTCTATGAAATTTACTTCATTTTTCATATTTTGATAATCAAAGAAATAATTTCTCAACCACCTGCGGGTTCAGCATAGTGTGATTACCTTCGCTATTAAAACTCTATTCACGGACAGCTTTGGTACCAAACAAGAAAGACAAAATTTATCGTAGCAATGTTACAACCGCTTGGGTAACTGCTTGGACATAGGTGACTAAAGGTGTTCAATTAAATAAAATTGTTCGTTGTTTGGACATGCAGCTTGGATGTTCGTAAATCTCGTCCATACATACACCAATCTATCGGCCGATTTGTGCACGGCATTTACCTCAGTGAATATTTTAAAATCCCTTGATGCGCACGTGATTTTAGTGCCATCATTTAGCGTTATAAATGAAATCTTCGTGCATCATATTTTTTTTTTTATGTGGATTGCGCTTAAATTGTTCTCCGTGCATGTTTATCGTTGGTGAGAAGTGTGCAAGTGTTGGGTATCGTGTGCGTTTTGTGTCTATAGTTTTGTTGTTTTTTGGGTGGGATTTTTTTTTTATTGTGTTGTGTATTGTGTAATTAGAGAACTTAATAAAAACGATGTTTTGTTATTTTTTAATACGAATGTTGAATACGAACCGGAACGAGTTATTGAGAGAAAGTTAATGAACGCATTGTTTTAAAGTTGAACAAAATGGCGGTCCAAACGAATGCAAAAAAAGCAACGTTTATCAAAACATCCTTATGTATCCTACACCGAAATAAAGAAAAGGGATAAGAACATGAAGAATTACGGACATTAAAGATAAGATGTAAATAAAACAAAGTATCATAGTCTTTTAAACAAAGAAACAGTAAAGATATATTCACACACCCCTTCACGGAGTACCAACGAACGATATACAATTTCCAAATGATATTTTTAACGGATTTAACTGGGAACGTTTATTACGTTGCCCCCAGTATTACGTTATTTTATTGTGACAAAATGGAAAACGTAATAACGGGGTTCCACTGTACCTTTAGATATAAGTCTTAACAATTTTTGGGATTGCCATGACTTGTTTTGATCCTTACCTGTGCTGTACTCTCTGAGGAGCAGGCTCTGCATGGTCTCCCTCACACTCATCAAATCCTCATCATCTTCATCATCACTGAAATCAACACAAAGTTTGCTTTATAGCCCAAGACTACATGTTATATTACAAAAGCAGGTCAAGCCCCAATGTTTGTCTTCAATCTCAATAATGACTACTTTGTAACATTTTAACAAAACTGGTTCCCCACCCATCCTCATTGTTCTCCTCCTCCAGTTCAGGAGACTGGTCCTCCTCCAGTCTGAGGGGACTGACAGGGCACTCTGGGCTTTTGTCCTCACTGTCTCCATCCTTATTGTTGACATTGGCCAGCAGACATTCCAGCAGTTCCTCCTCATCCTCCTCCTCCTGTAACACATTTGTGTTGTCACAATTTCATAAGATTTCAAACTCTCTTGACACACTGCAATACGATACCAATTTACTAATAGGATGAAACCACAGCAGACGAATCAGCAATGAACAGGAAATTTACCTCACTCTTCAGTTTTTCTAGGTCCAAACTCTGTTTTCTAGTTCTTTTTACAATTTCTGTAAACTCTGCAGTGCGTGTCAGCTTAGCAAGATCAGGCTCAGAACAGGTACGCAACATCTGGAAATCGCAAAATTTTATGTAAATCTACACAGAGCGCAGTAAAAAAGCATACTGTAGATTCCTTATTTTACGTGAGTACTTAATATCGTGAAATGACTCGCAGACATCAAATTGTGAGTGTTTTGTTGATCAAGATATTTTACATGTACTTTAGCAATATAGAAATTAAAGTGAGTAATTTCATATTGCGAGTGACGCTTTTCACAAAATTATGTGAGAATAAATTCCACGCGTATATTTAGGAATTTACAGTACATGTATACACAAACCATCAAATTAAATCTTTATAAACATGCTAGGCTGAAAAGAAAAATAAGAGAAATTTTAGATATTTTCCTTGTTTGAATTCTGGAGTTTTCCCTAGAATTTGATTTTTTTCACGGTGTAAAGTACCGGAGTACCAGTTGTACCGTTACTTCACTGCAATAATGTAATAATGCACCCATGCAATGTCAATCTAGACAAGTACCTGAGCATTCCCAATGTCAAACTCTCCACAAGTAATCCCAAGAATCACAGCCGAGTTTCGTTTTTTGCTACAAAAGATAAATACATAATTTAAAGAAAAAAATTGCTAAAACGCATCAAAGATGCGTTTGGCCGAGTTGCAGTTTGGAAAATTATGCATGCTTGCATTCACGAAGAAAAAACATGCACGTATTTAATATAGTTTATAAGTGTGAAGCTTTGAATGGCCGCAATAGGTATTTAGTGTGATAATGACCTTGACCTTTGGATTTCAAAAGCAACATGAATCTTGAATGTCATCAGGATTTGAAGTCTGATAAACATGCACCAGCAAGTACATGTATAAAAGTTAGAGGCAAGCTCAAATCTACAGTATATACTACTTTTGACCTCAAAATAAATAGGAACCTTCGTCTTTTGGATGTGATCATGTAATGTAAGTTTCACAAAGATGCCCCTAGTAGTATGAAAGTTAGAGACCGGACAAGCTCAAATCTATGGCATTTAGTGACAAAGTGACCTTGACCTTTGACCTTAAAATAAATAGGAACCTTCCTCTTTTGGATGTGATCATGATATGTAAGTCTAACAAAGATGAACCAAAAAGTATGAAAGTTAGAGACCGGACAAGCTAATTGTGGATGTCAACCGCCCAACAAACCCGCCCGCCCACCCATCCTTCGCCAATTTAAAAGTCGAGAATTGCTACGCAACTCGGCTAAAAAAGTATAGTAAAGCTTCAGAGTTTCAGGAAACTAACGGTGAAAGAAAGAGTGGGACAATTAAGGAGGTTACTACATCATCATAATGGGCGGAATTCCTTTAAAAAATGAATGAAAATATAAATATCATTAATATTTGTTTATTCAATTAAAATTTTCTTCAGATTACTTTCTAATAAAACTGCATTTTTTGACTAAATAAGTTATCAATTTCAAAATATTGTAGTACATATCCTCCACTTTTCATCCACATCAAATTTCTCTACTGTAGCATTCCTCCTTAAGGTGTGCCCATCTAATTTTTAAACTTACTTCACTGGAAGTTCTTCTTTTACGGTTTCGTTCTTGGATTCCTGGTTGTCTGGTTTATCTGGTTTATTACCAGTGTCTGGTTTTGTAAACAAGTCCCCAGCTCCTTCTGTTTTAACAGCCTGAGGAACACTGCCGGAGTCACCTGACAGTCAAAGAAAACTTCATTTCAGCATACTCAAAATTTAGCACAATCGGAGCTAATACACTATTAAGTGACATCATAAAACAACATATAAACCACTGCTAAAATAATAATCCTGCTATAAAAGAATACATACAATATGTGTACACATACATGGATGACCCGGTTTTAAAATGCAAGACAAAGATTTTCAGAAAAAATGGATAATGAAGGTAGAAAATTCAAAGCATGCATAAAGTAAGAACTGATATATCCTACTACCTAAAACTACACAAGCAGGGTTTTTCCAAGGTCTTTATTTCAAGGGCCTGGGCCTTTCCAATTGGGAAAAATAGGGCATTTGCTTGAAATTTGGAAAAATGTCCCATACAAAGAAGTAGGGAGAAAACCAAATCAGAGTGCATTATGGTATAATTAGACTCCTTCTGACTTTCAATTTGGTCAAAGCTTACCTCCTTCAAATTAGCAGAGGCCAAAAAAAAAAGGGGGAAAATACCTGCTTTCTAGCATTAGGAATGGGGCCTTATTTCGCCCCCCTACAGACCCTAAAATATTCCCAGCAAGCATACTATAAATGTACCATTCAATTATCTGTGATACATTGAGCAATGTATGCAGAAAATCTACTTGATATTATACAATAGGCTCATAAGCCACAATGCTCACCTGAGCTACTGTCTTTTCCCGTGTAAAATTTTATATCCCGAATCACGAGTCCCTTTCTTGTGACCCCTCCCCCAGAACCAAAAGGTCTTAATGTGAAAAACTTCAATCTACACTAAATGAGGATACTTGTATATCAATTTGACAAACTGTAAAAGGAAATCAGCCATTATGAATATACTTAATTCCCTCAAACTTACAGGATCCTTTGTGACAAGTTTGGTCAAAATTGGCCCAGTGGTTCTTGAGAAGTTCAATATGTGTAACATTAACAAACAAAATGACCCCTAGTGCCAATATCTGTGCAAGTCAATAAATAGCTAGCATATAGCATATAGTTCATGTTGACTGTTATGTCCGACTTTGAAAATAAAGATTATTCTTTTATTTTATCATTAGTAGACAACAAACAGGCAGCCTTTAACCAGAAAAGATCACTTGAGTTTTTACCTCAGGGGAGCTAAAAAGTAACAAAATCTAGAGCACTGCAGATTCCTTATTTTACGTGAGGACTTAATATGACAAAATGACTCGGATAAATCAAATCGCGTGGACATGAATTCACATGTTGTCTGTTAATCAAAAGTTCTAACATGTACATTGTATTTTAGCAACAGAAAGTTAAAAGAGTTGAATTTTATTTTGTGAGTGATAATAAATTCCTCGTGTATCTTCAGGAATCTACAGTATGTTCCTCAACATAAAAAGCAACAACTGACTAAAAGCAAACTAAAAACTAACCAAACTGCATGGGCTTGTCTGGTTTTGGTAGTATGACGGGTTTAGGTAAAACCGGTTTGGATGGAAGTGGGGGTTTATCAGAACACTTTGGTGGACTGTCACTAAGTTTATCATTCTTAGAATTTGATTTATCAGTGCTTTCTGATTGGTCAGTTTCCTCCTTGGTAGTTTTACTTTCTGATTCTTGATTGGTTGACTCTGGATTTTCTCCTGGTAATAGGATAGACATTTTTACAACACTCATAAACATGTATGAATAAATAAATGAAAATACAAAACTTGCATTCCCTTGACTAGCAAATGAAATCTGTCCCAAACTGCATGCAACACTTATGAAAACATGTAGCTCCATTTATACATTGACAAAATACCTAGCCCTTTTAAAGTTGTACCTTTGTAATATAACATAAATTGTCTAGCCCACTAACATAAAAATAACATCTAACCCTAGTTTCAGAGTCTTAATGAAATATTCAACATCAGTTTTAAACATTTTATTTTTACAAAATATTTAAGAACACACATAAATCTCCATTATCTTATTGCTATTTTCTGAGCAGGATTCCTTTTTAAATTCAAAATGCAATCATTTCTATGTTTATTCACATAAGGTAGTAACTTTCAAATCTCAACAGGCAAGTGTATTTCACATTTCACAATGCCATTCACAAAAGATTGTAATTTTCTTATTTCATTGAGCATGTACATTTCACATTTCCCCAATGCCAATCAATTTCTCCTGTACCGTTTAATAAATGAAGTAAATAGCCAGCGTTAGTTACAAGCATGAGAGAATAGTGATTACCTGGACTGGTATAAACTTGTCCTGTTATAATCACTGGTTTATCAACAGTAATGGTAGCACCTATAACTGTCCCCTCTAATCAAAATCAACAGGTTTACGCAGTTAAAAGTGAGATTATATATACAGAAAAAGATATCAGTGAAGATTGTACAGATTCTAAATAAATAAATAAATAACACTACACACAACATCTGGAGAAGGAATTCTGTGTAATACTACATTCATTGAAACATTATGAAAGTGTACAGTTTATGTTGTGAGGCTCCACGAGTGATTTCCCTACCTTTCTGGGGGCCGTCCTTGCTGATAGTGATGGTGCCCTGTCTGATGGGGACCACTGGCGGTTTAGATATTGTGATGGTGGTGGACACAGAAGGAACACCTGAGCTGGTGGCTTCTGGGCTAGAGGTGGTGGCTTCTGGGCTAGAGGCAGACTCTGCAGAATACAAATTACAAATTTAAAACCCTAAAAAGATGGTAAGGGCTTTGAAAAGCAAATGATTTTTTTAAACTTTGGAAGACAATATTAGGATTAAAAAAACAAGAGATGTTTGTAAAACAGATATGCCCTTTCCAAAAATCACAGTATACATCACTGAAGAATTAAATCTACAACCAAAATTGTAAAACATAAACGCCCTCTTTCCCAAATCACAGTATAAAGCAATGAAGAATTAAATCTACAACCAAAATTGTAAAACATATACGCCCTCTTTCCCAAATCACAGTATACATCACTGAAGAATTAAATCTACAACCAAAATTGTAAAACATATACGCCCTCTTTCCCAAATCACAGTATAAAGCAATGAAGAATTAAATCTGCATGGTAAAATAGAGCAGAATCTATTAAACACATGCCACCTGTCTGGCCTGGTAGTGACCTTGACCGTGGACATACTATACTAAGTTTGAATTGTAAAACATTCTCCAGTTATCCGTTGCACAAGATGAAATCTTTTGTGCCTGGTAGTGACCTTGACCTTTGACATACTGACCTGCTGAGCAGTAGGGAATATGTGCACATTGATGTGTATCAATCTACCAAGTATGCGGTCAGCAAGGTAAAGCATTCTCCAGTTATGTGGAACACGGACCTCCATAGTGACATGTGCTAAGCTATTTGCCCCCTCCTTCTTTGCAGAGCGGCATATATATAATTGACAGTTGTCAATAAATTTCTTTCTTCGAGCACAGCAATGTCAGTAGAGAAAGTGAAGCTGATGTCTGTGAGACATGATTTTTTTCTGATTGAAAAGAACACATGTTCATCAAATGTCAGAATTCGAAACAACCCCCACAACCCCCCCCCCCCCCCAAAAAAAAAAAAAAAACCCACACCAAACAAAACTGACCAGTTGATTCTGCTGAGACTGTTCCAGTGACCACAGGTTTATCTGCCAGTGCATTGAGCAGAGTGTTACTTGGTCTGCCCCATTTCTTCTTCTCTGGAACTTTTGGCTTGCCACTGTCTTCCTCTGTCACAACCTCATCCCCTGGCTTGCTTTCTAACTTGTTTAACAAAGTGTCACTAGGGCCTCCCCACTTCTTCTCAGGAAGCTTTGGTTTGGAATCCCCGCCGTCAGAAACTGGATGTTTCACGACCTCATCCCTGGCAGATGTAGCTACAATAATGGAATTTTAAATACAGTAAAACTTCGTTATCTCAAACTCAATGGGACAAAGGAAAAACTTCGAGATAAAAGAAGATTCAAGATACTAACAAGAGGCCCATGGGCCACATCGCTCACCTGAGTCACCTTGGTCCATATCAGAAGATTTTCCATATCTATTTGCATGTAAAACCGTAGTCCCTATTATGGCCCCAACCTACCCCTGGAGGCCATGGTTTTTGCAAACTTGAATCTACACTATGTCAGAAAGCTTTCATGTAAATGTGAACTTCTTTGGCCCAATGGTTCTTGAGAAGAAGATTTTTAAAGATTTTTCCTATATATTTGTATGTAAAACTTTGACCCCCTATTGTGGCCCCATCCGACCCCCGGGGGCCATGATTTTAACAATTTAGAATCTGTACTATATCAGGAAGCTTTCATATAAATCTCAGCTTTTCTGGCTCAGTGGTTCTTGGGAAGAAGATTTTTAAAGATTTTTCCTATATATTTGTATGTAAAACTTTGATCCCCTATTGTGGCCCCATCAGACCCCCGGGGGTTATGGTTTTAACAATTTAGAATCTGCATTATATAAGAAAGCTTTCATATAAATCTCAGCTTTTCTGGCTCAGTGGTTCTTGAGAAGAAGATTTTTAAAGATTTTCCCTATATATTTGTATGTAAAACTTTGATCCCCTATTGTGGCCCCATCCGACTCCCGGGGGCCATGATTTTAATAATTTAGAATCTGCATTATATAAGGAAGCTTTCATATAAATCTCAGCTTTTCTGGCTCAGTGGTTCTTGAGAAGAAGATTTTTCCTATATATTTGTATGTAAAACTTTGATCCCCTATTGTAGTCCCATCCTACCCCCGGGGGCCATGATTTTAACAATTTAGAATCTGCACTACCTAATAAAGCTTATCTATAAATTTCATCTTTTCTGGCCCAGTGGTTCTTGAGAAGAAGATTTTTTAATGACCCTACCCTATTTTTACCTTTTCTTGATTATCTCCCCTGGAAGGTGGCCTGGCCCTTTATTTTAACAATTTAGAATTCCCTTTACCTAAGGATGTTTTGTACCAACTTTGGTTGAAATTGGCCCAGTGGTTGTTGAGAAGAAGTTGAAAATGTGAAAAGTTTACAGACGGACAGACGGACGGACAGACGGACAGACGCCGGAATACGGGTGATCAGAAAAGCTCACTTGAGCTTTCAGCTCAGGTGAGCTAAAAATATAAATGATTAGATTTTCTGAACCACTTCGACATATCCATGTTATTCGAGATATCCATAGTATTCGAGATATCCATAGTATTCGAGATATCCATAGTATTCGAGATATCGGTGTTAGAGATACTGAAGTTCAACTGTATTTATTGTTACATTGCTTGTTGCAGAATGGGCTCGAAAATCTATTGACCAAGTGCTTTATATGTATTACAGAGTGCTACATTGTAAGGTGATTACAAAAGTTATTCAAGAATATCAATGTTTGTGTCTCAGTAACCTTGACCTACAGTAAATGACCTTTAGCAGGTTCTTTACACAGGTTGTGTCAAGTACCATCTTCAAATAATTATACAATTACTCTGACTAATTGTGGTCTTGTCATAAAATGGATGGTTGGGCAAGCAAGGAGACAACTGTTGAGGTCCAACATATTCGATGCAGGGCACTAATTACACCTGATAGTTCAAAATATGGAAATGGTTGACCAAATTGATCGGTGTGAACTACAACAGTAATAGCATAGAAAGACAATTTCAAATACTGAGTATGCAGCTTCATTAACTCCTGGTTATCCAAACATAACTGGCAATTAACGGCTATCTTTTAATGAGTTATAAATACTGATTATCAGAACATCAAGGCTATCTTTTAATGAGTTACAAATACTGAGTAAGCAGATTCATTATCGGAACATCACGGCTATTAATGAGTTACAAATACTGAGTAAGCAGATTCATTATCGGAACATCATGGCTATTAATGAGTTACAAATACTGAGTAAGCAGATTCATTATCGGAACATCACGGCTATTAATGAGTTACAAACCCTCCATCTGAGAAGCCGTCTGTTCCAGTGGTAAGTTGGAAATACAGATCTCATCACCCTGGCCCCATTGGGACCTGGCAGACTCGGGGGGTGAATTTTCTTCTGCTATTTCTGGCTTCTCTGGTTTACCCCATTTAGCTTTGCCTGGTCCCTGAGAAAAAAATGAAGAGGATGTTTCATATTAAGAGTATCTTCTTTCAGGTAAAAATAGCGTAATCCATACTGCGAGCCATCCGATGAAGATTTACCTTTGCATTTACTCATGATGCTATTCTTACCTTTGCATTCAATCGCTTCAAGATGCTATCCTTCTTTCGTTGATCTGGGCTCCTTCAACAAATAAAAAAACAAGTAAATAACAAGTCTTCCCCACTGAATCACTGTACAATACAGTCAAACCTAATTATCTCAAACTCCATAACTCTTATGAGTTTAACTGTATTTCTAAATTGTGTTGCACTTACTTGGACACCTCTTCTTTGTCCTCCGTTGCCTTGGCTCCGATGGCACTGAGAACACTCGTCATGCCAGCAGGACTTGTTGGCTCCATGGCAACTGGTTTGGGTGGTTCTGCTCCGATGGCATTGAGAGCCCCTGTCATAGAGACAGCTGGAGCAGGACTTCTCAGAGGTTTTGGAGGTGCTGGCAGGGGTCTGCAGGAAAATGAGATTCTTTAATATTTAGTTTGATTTTTCAAAATATTTTAACTTCAGTACATTTACATATTTATGTCATCTTTATAATCTATATTCATTATTAGAAAGAGCTAGGTCCACAAATAATGTACTTTGTCTGGAATTCTACATGTTACACAGATAACAATACAAAAGGTGTGGCGCAATAAGATTAACCCATTACTCATTATAATCATAATGTTGCAAATAAAAGCTAGTTATAATCTAAACACATGTGGCACATAATTTCCAATCAAAAGAATGAAATGGAAATGTTGAAATCACCAACTTCTAATCTAAAATGAAATCCTATAGCGATATACGTGTGCAGATCAAAGGATTTAATTTTGATTAAATTGCACTGAATTCATGATGTAAAATTACTGGGTCAGTAATAGGTGTTATTGCAACTAGTCCTTTGGAATGAAATAATCTAGTCCATCTTACCTTCCTTGGTTTGCTTTATACTAAAAAGAAAAGTCAGTATTACAACCTCGTACTGAAGTTTTATTGTAAATGATGTGTTAAATGTTTAAAGCTTCTATATCAGAACACTAAAGACAAAGAAATCATATGCCTCTCTATATATAAAGAAAGGGAACTTAAGTCGGTACACAGAAGTGTCAATATAAATCAGTATTAATATAAAATCAAGAAATAATTATAGAAAAAACAGTCATGATAAAAACTCGATATATCATGATATATTGCGATGTTTTTATGAAATATCGTGATATATCATGATACTTTTTTCCCTCATGATACACAGCCCTACTCCTCTATATAGAGAGAAAGGGAACTTATGCCTGTATACAGAAGTGTCAATAGAAATCATATATCCCTCTATATAGAAAGAAAGGGAACTTATGTCTGTATACAGAAGTGTCAGTAGAAATCATATGCCCCTCTACATAGAAAGAAAGGGAACTTAAGTGCCATTATTTTGAAGCCTACAGCTCTTCTTGTTAGTAAATTTGTGTCCCAAACCAATTCATGCTTAATTTATTGAATACAGTAAATCACGCTTATAGTGAAGTGCTGGGAATGAACAATTTTGATTTGTTATAAACATTATTTGTTATATTCAATAAGTTCATATTATGTTTTAAAACTACACGGAATGAAAATCACTTCACTGTCAATGTTTAAAATTCATTATAAACATGATCACTTTAACTGTGTATTACTGTATCATGGTAGGACAATATTTAGGAAAAAAATACAGGAATATTTAAAAGTGTAAAAGCAAGTTAAAAACTCCATACTTTTTCAACTGTTTTCCTAGCATGAAGACATTTGATGACAATTAATGACATAAGATTTCATATAACTTACAGGAACTGCCCCGCCGAGCTCCCTGTATCGTTTCTCCTTCTCAAACATCTCTTTTCGGTCTTTTTCCAGCTGATCCTTCAACAACTTTGCTCTGTCATCTGCTTGTTGCTGCTCAAGAAATTCACAATAAATCAGTACGAAATATAGCAAAACATGCTCATAGAGAAATGCTGAGGGCGAACAATTTTGATTCGTTATAAACATTATTCATTATATCCAATAAGTTCATAATAAATGTTTAATATCATGGGGAAAACAAATCCTTTCAGTGTAGGTGTGAATTCTTTATAAGTGTGTTCGCTGTAACTGTAATTTACTGTAAGTGTGAATTCATTATAAGTGTGTTCACTGTAACCGTGTTTTACTGTAATTATGAGTTTATTATAAGCATGTTCACTGTAACCGTGTTTTACTGTAAGCATGAATTCATTATAAGTGTGTTCACTGCAACTGTGTTCAACTGTAATCATGAATTCATCATAAATGTGTTCACTGCAACCGTGTTTTACTGTAAGCATGAATTCATTATAAGTGTGTTCACTGCAACTGTGTTTTACTGTAATCATGAATTCATCATAAATGTGTTCACTGCAACCGTGTTTTACTGTAAGCATGAATTCATTATAAGTGTGTTCACTGTAACCATGTTTTACTGTAAGCATGAATTCATTATAAGTGTGTTCACTGCAACCGTGTTTTACTGTAAGCATGAATTCATTATAAGTGTGTTCACTGTAACCATGTTTTACTGTAAGTGTGAATTCATTATAAGTGTGTTCACTGTAACCATGTTTCACTGTATGAATCCTTTTCTGTGATAAATATCATTTTTGAATAACAATAAACATTCTATGATGAATCACCCTGAGAGCCTCAATCTTCATCCGTCTTAATTCAGCATTTTTCTTCGCTTGCTCTTGAGCCTCCTGTATAAAATGCAATTACCAAATTCTCAATGTAAATTGGCTTTACAGGGGCAGATTCAGGAATACTTTAAAGGGGGATGCTACCATTAATTTTTGTCTTAAGGGGGGTTCCACCCTTAAAAATGCATTATTCTCTCCCCATTTTTTTTTTTAGCAAAATGTTCTGACAGGGGGTGTTGTGTTGTGTTTCCGAGCCCCCAGAACACCCCCCCCCACCCTCTGGATCTGCCACCGCTTTACATATTCAATGATAAAATTTCTCTTTATAGAATTCAGATGAAATTCCCCTTTATATTATCACATCTGATAGTTTAGTGCATATTTGTCATTGATTAAACTGACATAAAATATCACAGTAAGATTCACCGGAATGAATTTATCAATATACATGTATATATTACATCAAAATAAATTTATCAATATATACACTATATCACAATGAATTAATCAATAAATACATTACATCACAATGAATTAATCAATATACATTACATGAGGCAAATCTGGAGAATTTGAAATGTTGGCTTTCGTGGCAGAAGACAAAAAAGTTTGTCAAAACCATAGCGAGTGCTAATGTTTCAAAATACTTCCTTTGAGAAAACTCTGCCATATATTCCTAATGCACAAATTAACCAATTTATGATATCAATTTCCAGCATATTACCTCAAACTTATTTCCGCCCCCCAAATTGCGCCTCTCCTGGTAGTTTTGGTGTCTGATTTGTCGTAACTTCTCTAAATATTCCTGAAAATGGATTTACGCCATAATTGATAACAAATAAACCAATGTATTGTATAGTTTTGCAAACCAGAAACTTGCTTGTATTCACTGAAGTTTTTTAGTAACATGGTTATACCAATACGGATCTCTGTGTATAGAATACCTGTTCCTCTCTATTGCGGGCAGACCCAGGGCGTTGATCATCATTTGCTGGATTTGGTTGGGGCGTGGGATCATATGATTTGGCATTCTATTAATAAAAACCGCATGCAATTATATTTAATGTCATTAAAAGAAAAGTTTGGGATTGATCATCTTGAATTTATCAAGTACACATTGTCAAATTTTTTTTTCTAACCCCGAATATATCGGCATGTCCCCGCTGTTTGTTCTGAGCTGCCTCCCTTTTTCTTTGTACGAAGTCCTCCACGATCTTGGCTCTCTCAGCTGCCTGATTATTCATACCCACAATCCTGAAAATCAACACCAATAAATCCATAAACATAATCCCCACAATCCTGTACATCAACACCAATAAATCCATAAACATAATCCCCACAATCCTGTACATCAACACCAACAAGAGGTACTGTGAGCAATGCTCACTAAGAATACATCCTGCTTACCCCAATCTCCCAAAGGGTGTAGGTAATAAGTAAAACGTCAGTATTATAATCCAAAAGGTATCTAGGAACACAGCATCTCCATGCGATGAAAAAAGCCATTAAAGAATTTAAATGGAAACCATATTGCTACTTCGATGTCCAGTGTGCATGACCTTTGACCTTTTGACCCCAAAATTGATAGGGAACATCTTCATCCCATGGGTAGTCCATATGTATGATATGGTGACTGTAGGTGGAAAGGATAACGCTTTAGAGCCTGGAAACCATATTGCTACTTCGATGTCCAGTGCGCTTGACCTTTGACCTTTTGACCCCAAAATCGATAGGGAACATCTTCATCCCATGGGTAGTCCATATGTATGATATGGTGACGGTAGGTGGAAAGGATAACGCTTTAGAGCCCGGAAACCATATTACTACTTCGATGTCCAGTGCGCTTGACCTTTGACCTTTTGACCCCAAAATCGATAGGGAACATCTTCATCCCATGGGTAGTCCATATATATGATATGGTGACGGTAGGTGGAAAGGATAATGCTTTAGAGTCCGGAAACCATTGCGTCTACAGAAGGACGGACAGACAGACGGACAACCCGATTCCAGTATACCCCCCCCCCCCCCCCCCACAACTTGTTGCGGGGGGTATAATAAATCCATAAACACAAAACTGATTGTTCAACCCCACAATCCTGCAAATCAACATCAATAAATCCATAAACACAAAACTGATTGTTCAACTCCACAATCCTGCACATCAACATCAATAAATCCATAAACACAAAACTGATTGTTCAACCCCACAATCCTGCACATCAACATCAATAAATCCATAAACACAAAACTGATTTATCCATCTTTGTTCTGTAAGCTTCATCTGATTTTGTGACTTGAGTTTTAAAATGCTTTAGTGTTGCCCTACCTGTTAGGATTTGGGGGCTGATAGACGGGTGTAGGGGCAGGGACATTGCCGACCGGTCGCCTCCAGTTTGGGATTGCCTTAGCGGGATCTGCCACTCGTGGGGCGGCCATGTAGGCTGCAGCATTGTTACCAACCACTTAAATGAAAGCGGTACATACAAATGTATCAGCATAATCCATAAATAATACTAGAATTCAAAGAGAAAAAAAATTAGATTGCAGATATTTTTTCAGGAATATTCATCTTAATATAGAGTCTTTTTTGTATTGTCAACAGTTTATAAAAAATGCAGAAATAAAAGACAAAAATGAAAAACAAACTCATTCTTACAGAAATACATAAATAATATAATTTCACAATAAAAACACAATGTGATAGATATACTCTTACTATTGTATGAAATAATTTGCAGTTAATTTTCATCATATGATCATGTTGATGTCCTAGGAATGACATCACAATAAATAATATATAAGTTTGCCTCCTGTTTCCACTTTGTTACTATGGCAACATTGCTCCACATCATTTAAAATTCATATTTCCTTTAGAATTCTTCATCACATTACATCAAATATATTATACTACATTAAATAATGAATGATGAATAAAAGTAATTTCTACACATTTTATAGAATAAAAAGTATATTGGGACAGTTTATGCTATTTCGAAGTTGATAGTGCATTTAAAAACTGCCCAAATTGACTATTATTTTACATGAAATGAGTAGAAATTATTAAATTATTTGATTTCCTTAATTAAAGCCTAATTTTCAATGCCACGCTCTGGTTTATTAAATCCATACCTGGCTGTGGATTATTCTTTCGCTGATCTCGGTCTCTCTCGAGTTTGTCTAAATAATCATGGTACTGATCATATTTCCCCCGCTCCTTATCTCCAGCAGGATCTCCAGCAGGCTGTACAACAGGGAAAAAAGTTATAGTCACCACGTACAGTTTCTCTAGTAGACCCCCCCCCTCCCACACAACAACTCTCCTGAGTAAGACTTAAGTCACCATGTACAGCATCTTTAGTACCCCCACCCCCACCCCCACCACCACCACCCACACAACAATTCTCCTGAATAAGACTTACACTAGGAGGCGGCCACCGCGGTTTATCTCGGGGAGTCTCCTTCACCTCATTCTTTTCCTTCTTCTGAAGTCAGAAATTACACATCATTGTAATTTAAAATCCTATGTTCAGCAGATGTTGAGTTGATATTTTCATTATTTGGTATTGTGGTAGGGCTCTGGGCACACCCATAAAATTAATCATACATAATAGTTTAAACTGTACTGCAATATACATGCATCAGGTCTTAAAGGGCATGGACACAATATTTGATTGATTGAAATTGACAGTATTTTGTTATAGAAATAAATATCATTTATAAATATAAAGTGGATTATAAATATTTTTACACAGGATAGCATTTACATAAATTCTGACTCCCAAAATCTTGTTTTGTCAACACTTTTGTCATAGCCAGGAAACCATGTGCGGAGGCAAGAACACCAAAATTCCGAAAAAGTATGTCAAACACATTCAACATATCGACATACATTAATGATAATCAATTTAGGGAGCAAGCACAAAGTAGAAAGAGCTAAAAAAAAATTGTTTTAAAAACTATTTTTACCGAAGCTGTTAACTTTGGCGACACACTGATAGCTGAGTCACATGACATATAAACATAAACAGGACTTGTGCCTTGTTTGGAAACGAAAAGTTAAGATATCTCAAATACATCTTTGCATCAGTTTTTGAAATTTAAGTTTGTTGCTATGCTTTACACAACTCAAATATTAATTAAAGCTGTATGACCCGATGTTCATGTATTATTTTTGTACATAAATTAATTACTTTAAAGCAGATTCTTTACTTTATAAAGTTATTAACTTTCCCTTAATTACATGCTTGAAAACATCTGCATGTAAAAGAAAACAGTGCGAATATTATTTAGAAAGTAAATATGGTGGCTACATATATAAATCATCCCAGAATAGACGTCTATAAATAGACCCATGCACATCAGGGGAATCCCAACATGATGTATTAACTCATACGCAACTGTCTAGTTTTAAGGCTGAAAGAGCTTAAAACAACGAATTACTAAGAGGTATTTGATATTTTTATTTCTATTAAACTTTGGTACGGTACTGTTATAACAAAATACACAGCTATACACAGATAAGACCACCGATGATCTGAAAGTTTGAACTGGTCACGTGACTGTCACTTGAAATGGCAGAGTGACGCGGTTATTTGTAAACATCGATTTAAAATCAAATTATTTGGGTTAAAACAGGTGAAATAATTTATGATAT